>NW_022196898.1:66378464-66399530 GCF_008632895.1 Mastomys coucha | reverse complement strand
AAAAAAAAAAAAAAAAAAAGAACAAGGGCATCCTGAGTTTTGCAGGCAAATGGATGTAACTATAAAATATCATCTTGAGTGAGATAACTCAGACCCAAAAGCACATGCCTGGTATGTACTTATTAATAAGTGGATGTTAACAAAACAAACAAACAAACAAACAAAACAAAACAAAACAAAACAAAAAAACAGTGCAGAATACCCAAGATACAGTCCATAGAACTCAAAAAGGCAAACAAGCTGAAGGGTCCCATTGGGAGGGAGAAAAATACAATCACAAGTGGGGAGAGAGGGAGAGACCTGGGAGGAAGAGTGGAGAGGGAAGGGAGGGAATGTGGGGGAGAGGAGAACCTGATCTGGTTATGGGTGAGGGAAAAGGACTGAAGCCCTGAGGGCCAGCAGAAAGAATGGAAACAGGCAACCTTGGGAGATAGGAGTGTGGGGAGACCCTCCAGAATACACAAGAGACCTGGATGCTGAGAGACTATCAGGACTCAAAGGAAGAAACCTTAGATGAAATGCCTGACAATAGGGAGAAGGAACTTATAGAGCCCACCTCTAGTTGGAAGATAGGACACCAAGTGAGGGATGGGGTTGCCACCCCACAGTCACATCTCTGACCCATAGTTGTTCCTATCTGAAATAATTACAGGGACGGAAATGGAGAGGAGCCTGAGGAAAAGAAGATCCAGTGATAGGCCCAAAGTGGGATCCAGCTCAAGGGGAGGTCCCAAGGTCTGACACTATTACTGAAGCTATAGAAAACTCATAAAAAGGGACCTAGCATGATTGTACTCTGGAAGATTCAACTGAAAGAGTCAGATGCAGATATTAGCACTGAACCAATGGACAGAAGTAGCTGACTCCTGTTGCTGAATTAGGGGAAGCCTGAAAGAAGCTGAGGAGAAGGGAGATCCTGTAGGAGGGCCAGCAGTCTCAATTAATCTAGACCCCTGAGATCTCTCAAACACTGGACTACCAAACAGGCAACATACACCAGCTGGTATGAGGCCCCCAACATATATACAGTAGAGGACTGTTGGGTCTGTGTTCACTCAGAGATGATGCACCTAACCCTCGAGACTGGAGACCCCAGGGAGCTTAGAGGTCAGGTGGGGTTGGGGGTTGGAGACATCCATATGGAGACAGGGGGTGGGGAGAAGGTATGGGATGTGGAACAGTCAGAGGATGGATGTAGAGGAAGAATAAAATATGGAGTGTAAAAAATAAATTAATTAATTACAAACATTTTTAAAAGATTTGTTTATTTTTGGTTTTG
This sequence comes from Mastomys coucha, assembly GCF_008632895.1. Lineage (NCBI taxonomy): Eukaryota > Metazoa > Chordata > Mammalia > Rodentia > Muridae > Mastomys > Mastomys coucha. The sequence goes on along the minus strand of NW_022196898.1, from coordinate 66,398,251 downwards.
AAATACAATATATATAAACAGGCATGTTTGTGGATATATATTTAATTGCAAAGGTTGGCTGTGTTACAGGAGTATGATAATGAGTAGAACTTTTGAAAAGGCTAGAGTTAACAAGATTCCTGCCACAGAGAATAGGCCTACCTTTCATAGAAGCAAGACTCTTCCAGATATCATAAAATGAAGCCATTAAAAAGAAAGTAGAAATAAAACCAGAAGCTTTGGAACCTTGCATCTCCAGGGTTTTGAGAGAGAGCGATGGAGAAAGAGGGAGAGAAAGAGATTAAAGTATTCAAATATGAACTCATTTCACGTTAAAATACTCACTAAACATTCTGTGTCCATTATTGACAGTTTGTTAAATAAGTGTTAATTAATTACTTTTCTGGAAAGTGTGTGTTTAGATGGCCCTATGTGTACATAATCTGCAAAGGGATTATAGTTCTGGACTACAAGATGCATTCCAAACAGATGTGTGAGCATGTCACAGACATTCCATGTGGTTTGAGTAGACAACTGGTATACCATCTAACTGTCTCCTTTTAGAGCTGCCACGTTGTGGTAAGCTACTGTTAGTAACATTACATTGCTCCACCACATGGTTGTTTCAGAGTTAAAGTACAAACCACATATATCTGACAGAAAATTTATGCTCACTAGTTCAGGAGGCTGATACCTACTCTTCACCTTGATTCATATTGATAATTTTACAAGCTATATTTTTTCATTAATATTCAAACTTGTTTATTTTCTTCAATGAATGAGTCGACTTCATGGAATATTCCAGAAACTGTGAGATTATGACTCATAAATCAGCATTCTTCAACCTGTTTGTTACTAAAATTAGAGGACTTCAAAATGTTTAGTCCATGAAATACAATCACAAATTCTTGATAAATTTCTCAAACAGTTCTTTGAATTTATTACAAAGTATTTAAGTCATTTTTTTTCTCCAACCAGTGATGAGTAGTCTACAACCAGTGATGAGTAGTCTACTGCACTTGGCTAACTGTTTTTCTTCGTTTGTTGTTTGTTTTTGTAAACACAATTCTCTTCACATGGCTATGGATACTTTGCTGGTCTGGAGTCCAGCTATAGAAAGTAAATGATTCAGGATACTGAAAATGAAGCAGTTGTTAAGTAGTCTTTTGTGTAAAATGGTTTGCTTACTTCTATATTGGGCTATTTGTTACCTTGCCTGTCCAGCACAGCAACAAATTCAAAACACTAATATAATTTAGTAGCTACCTTCATTGTTTCTTGTGATGGAAGATATTTTGCCACCAGGGTAAATTACAGGACAGCAATGGAGAGAATTTAATACATAGCACAGTAACTTGAAATAATGGATAAAAATGTTAATTTTCTGTTCAGAGAGACATGCTGATATAGGAGAGAGGAGATGCTAATATCCAGAGTTTAGAAAGAACTACAGGACTTAAGTACCAAAAAAAATAAAACCAGTGGTCAGTTAGTTGTAAATTGACTTAAATTTTTCAACAAAAGAAGCTTAAGTGTTCAAAACTTTACTCTAAAAACTAGTCAACAACACTAGTCATCAGGGAGATACAAATTAAAAATACTTTGATATCCTACCTCATTCCAGCAGAAAAGCAATCAAAAAATTTGACAAATTTTGGTGAGGATGTAGAGTAAGAGAAACATTTATTCACTGCTGATGGGCTGAATATATTATATATAATATAACATATATAGCTATATAAATATGATAAGCTTCAAGTTCCTAAAAAAAAAAATTAGAAATAGAACAACCCTATGACCCAGCTATTTCACTCCAGGGAAGATACTCAGAGGATGCCATATATTACCACAGAGGGACCACTCTTTTTATTGTAGTTCTATTCAGGAGAGCAAGCAAGTGAAAGTAACCTAGTAGTCCATCAACAGATAAATCGATAATAAAGTCTTCATGTATAAAATGGAATACTATTAAGCTCTAAAGACAACTGAAATCACATAATTCCAGTAAAATGTGTAGACTTAGACTGTATAATGTTAAGGGAAACTGCTCAGTTTCAGAAAGAAAGAAAAATAAAAAAAAAAACAACACATGTTCTTCCTTATATGTGGATCCTAGACTGTAGTGTGTGTGTATGTGTGTGTGTGTGTGTGTGTGTGTGTGTATTTAGGATAGTGTAACATGGAGAAAAATAAAGGATACTGCTGGACAATAACTGACAAATGCAAGTTAAGGATACAGGAATCATCAAAGAGGACATGAGACTGACTATTTTTCTAGTTTTGATTCTGTCATGAATTGTTTTTCATGTTTCCTGCTGGATAATTGCATGAAACTTTGATTTATAGTGGATGTGTAAAGTACAAGATGAGTCTCCCTGGCTTCATCATGGCTACTCTTAAGTATATAAAAATTCACTAAGATGTATAGATTTTAGGTCTAGGCAAGGACTTGTATGTGTGACTGTGTTAATTTAATTGTGCAATGTTTTTGATTTGCAAGTTCTTAAGAGTAATGTAAATTTCATTTTAAAAATTCAAGCTAAAAGGAAAAAAAGAAATGAAAAACAAACAGGGGCTTCAATGTAAACTGAATAAGAGATGTAATGTAAACTTCAATAAGAGATGACTTAGGAAAATCGAAGAAGTCAGCTATTGTATCTTAGCATATTATAAAATACACCCAGATTGATGAAAGTGGATTTAAAAAGAAAAAAAACAATGTGTTCCTAAACAATAGTCTATTATCTATAAAGCCATTCTATTATTCTCCTTAAGTTGTAGAACATGCCAAATATAATTACAAAATACATATTCAAAACATGTAAACCACTAATTTTCCACTTGTAAAAGCCTGATTCAAAAAGCAATTTACGTTATGGTTTACTTAAGCTCTGTAACTACATTAAAATATGATAGTGTATACACAACAGCTTGTTAACAAGATTATCAAAACATTAAAATCATAATGCGCCACTTCAATTATGGATACTTAAAATTAGAGCTAATCCTCACAGTACCAATTTTTATCTCCTAAATAATTTTAGCTATTAGCTGCTCATTCAAATTCTGTATCTCAGATGATCAGCATTCCAGAAGAAGAACTTAGCTCTGCACTCCTCTTTGGTAGTGAACAAAAGCTGCCTCCCTTCCCTCTAGAGGGAACCCTGCCAGTAGTCCTGGGATCACTCAGTACAATTTGTGAATCTTTAGTACAGTCCTTATGTTGTTATGACCCCAAACTGTAAAATTGGTTTTGCTGCTATTTCCTAAGTGTAATGTTGCTACCGTTATGAATTTGTAATGTAAATACCTGTGTTTTCAGATGGTCTTAGGTGATCCCTGTGAAAGGGAGCACTTGTGTCATGTTCCAGAGATTGAAGACCACTGCTCTAGTCTTTACAAAGCTGTCTTTAATCAGAATATAATTCACAGACAACATGAAGCTCAGTAAGAAGGAAGACCAAAGAGTGGGTGCTTCGGTCCTTCTTAATAGGAGAACAAAATACTCACAGGAGCAAATAAGGAGAGAAAATTGTAGAGCAGAGACTAAAGGAAAGGCCACCCAGAGATGATTCCACCTGGGGATTCATTCCATATACAGTTACCAAACCCAGACACTACTGTGGATGCCAGGAAGTGCATGCTGAATATGACTGTCTCCTGAGAGGCCCTGCCAAAGCCTTAGAAATACAGAGGTGGATGTTAGCAGCCAACCATTGGACTGAGCATAGGGTCCCTTATAGAGGAGGTAGAACAAGGACAGAAGGAGTTGAAGGGGTTTGCAAATCCCCTGAGAAGAACAAAAATATCAACCAACCAGAAACCCCAGAACTCCCAGGGACTAAGCCATCAACAAAGGAGTACATATGGCTCCAGCTGCATATGTAGCAGAGGATGGCCTTGTCATGCACCAATGGAAGGAGATTTCCTTGGTCCTATAAAATATCAATAGATGTCATAGTTTAAGGGAATCGAGGGCAGGGTGGTGGGAGTGGATGGGTGGGTGGAGGAACACCCTCATAGAAGCAAGTGGAGGGAGGATGTGATAGGGTGTTTCTGGGTGGGAGGGAAACCGGGAAAGGGGATAACATTTGAAATGTAAATAAAGAAAATAGCCAATAAAAAAACTGGGGAAAAATCCTTTCTTGGCCTTATATATTTTATATTTCTACTGTTCATCTTGTTAGTAGAGTCATTTCAATAAGTTATCCTAATAGTGTTATTATTCCAAATGTATGAAATTAGTCACAAAAGGCATCCACAATAGTGAGAGTTCTTTTTTGTCCTAAAAACAATGCTCTTAATCAAGCAGGGCTTAGAATACAATACTCACATGAGGTTGGACACACTAATTCCTATGTCAGTGACTATGAAAATGGGACACACACACACACACACACACACACACACACACACATATATATATAATCTGCATTTGATTTTCTAGGTGCTAAATTTTTGCAGAATTTCTAACTGATAACTATACAATCAATATTCATCACATTGGATACCTCATTAAATGTTAGAGCAGTGAAAAGAATACCATACTTTAAAAATATTCAAAATTTATATCCTGGGGGCTAAGGAAATGTTTGATGGTCAAGGGTATTACGGGCTCTTACACAGGACTTGAGTTTGGTTCTAAGGGTAGGACTCTTAGGTTCATACATTGAGACAGGATGTGATTGGAAACATAAATAGTTTTATGCACCCGACTTCAAATGGGAGATCTGGTGCCCTCTTTTTCACTCCATGTAAGTACACACACACACACACACACACACACACACACACACACACACATATATATATATATCTGCTGGCAAAGAATCCAGTCACATAAGATGACAATAAATATTAAAATGTATACACAATTGACACCAAATCAACAAACATTCCAGAAGTATTATTCCTGAGCATGTTTACGATTTTAATAAACGTTAGTAAGTATTGCAAAATAATACTTTATTTTATTCCCCATGAATGGTAATAATTAAACAAGCCATCTGAAATTTCTTTCAGTCTCTCCAACAAAGTTGAGTGAATAAAAAGGCTTAGTACTTGTGTGTGTTACAAGCAAGCAACAGAAAACGTGCTTGTGCGTAGACACGTGTGTAGTCATTCAATGGTATGTACGCTGTACGATTAACCTGAAATCACTTACCTATGTTGCATCATTTTATGGGATTAACTATATGCATTTGCTGACTGTGTGCCACTGATGCTTATTATAGCAAACACATCATTAAAGAGCAGTGATGCAATTTTGTATTCAGATTCCAGAATATCCAAAGGGGATCATCTTGAGTTCTTATTTATGTTAGATGACAGAAACCAAGTCAAAAAAAATTACTGTTACCCTTGAAATAACTCTTACTTTATAACAGAAATAAAACAGTGAACTTCTGCTCCCAGAGGGGACACTTGCACTCTTTGATTTGGGGTAGGAATTGTAGTGATGATCTTTGTATGGAAGCCAATGAGACAAAATTTGGGTAAAATAGTATGACATTTCAATTGAAATAGAAGAGCACCAGAATTTTATCTATGAGTATGATTACAAACTTTTTATATTTTTCAATTCAAACACATACCTGTATATTTCTGTTTATAGGAGTGATGTGTATTTATTCCTGAAAACACCGAACACACAAATATGCTACAATGTTTAACCTTCTAAGGTCACTGACAATGTCATGTAAGATAATCAGACTTTTAAAGGGAAAATTTTCTTTACCTATTACTTGAGCAACCTACCATTTTCATTGTCAATCTTTTGTTAACCCTTTCTCCTTTATTTCACATTCTTTTTTAATCTGCCTTTAATTTTTTTTTTGTTTTCTAGTCATTTGTTATATTTTGTTATTTGTTACTCTCAGATATTTTAAAATTCATTTTTAAATTATTAAAAAATTATTTGATGGATTCTGATTCTATGATTGCTATCAGAATGCACATATAGAAAAACCAAAGGGAATTCTAATTCCCTCCAGGCTCTCAGACTGCAAATTTTCTTTGACTTGGAGACGTTTTATATGTGCTTTGTAAACACAATCATAATACATAATTGCACACACATATGTACCCACAGTCATATATGTTTATCTTCAAAACATGATAATTAGGACAGTGATAATGATCTTATTTAGATGAACACAATTGCTCAACAAGATAATTCTTTGTTCACGTTATGGTGGAGAGTCCATTAAAGAAATTCTAGTTTATTAAAGGATACAATGAATTAGTAAAGCAGTACTTAAGTCCAACCCAACAGTGAAATAACTTGTATTATCAGTTGGCAACATGACTAATACCATTCAAGATGGGGGAAAGGGGTGGAAATTAAAGACATGCTTAGTTTCCTACATTGAGACAGGATGAGGTTGGAATAAATAAATAACTTCTTCTTGTTTTCAAATGCCTAAAGGAACTCAATCTTCTATATAAACTTTAGATTATTATTCCTATTTCTGCCAACTCTAATAATCCAAAGAATCAAAGGCATTACAGCAGTTTTAATTCAAACGACAGGTAGACTGATTGTATCTCCTGGAAATCGCTCCCCACGTTGACATGGTTAGAATAGATTTCTTGACTCTGCATCTATGCTGAGTTTCCATTGCACCTTCAAATTCTATTACACCCACCAGAAAAAAAGCCAGCAAACATAAATTGTACAACTCAACATCTCCACCTAGTGACAAGAATCCCAACACGTGATGAAGCCAAGCAAAGAGGAAAAGACTTCCCTTCTGACATCCTGGCAGCTCCTCTCCATAATAAAGATCCAGAAGCAGCACCCAGCACCCAGCACCCAGCACCCAGCACCCAGCACCCAACAGCCTGTTCCCTAAACAACTAGAAAGCTTTGTTCTCCAATTAGTGATGCTTCGAGCCACATCCTTAAACTCAACCAAATTTCATTTCTACAGAGTCCTTTCTTTACTCCTTGCTTGTGGCTTCCAAAGCATGTTACTTTTTTTTTTTTTTTGCCCTTAAAATACTATATTCTACACCACGCTCTTTTGCAGAATTTAACTTCTCTGTTTCTGAAATTATTAAGTTTTAGCATCTATCCTTTCCATGGACCAAACACTTAGTATTCATTGTTCAGTTCTGCCTCTGGAAGTCGAAGTAAACACGTGTAAAAGGGTCTCACCTTCTCTGTTACACTCAGACTTCATTACAGGGTCCACGACAGGCACCAAATATTAAAGTTCAGAAATCAAATCACTTTGAAGTGATGAGAGGGTAGAATCAGCTGAGATAGGCAAAAACACTCTGGAAGGAAGGTACAAAGGAGCTCCTAACGGCATCAAACAGTGGACCAAAGACATGATCTGAGATTATGTCTGTTTTCTTTGTTTTCTTGTACTTAGATATGTGTCTTTAATGTCTTGATTTTCACAAACTTTGTAAAAGACTTCCACAGAAAAGAAGTGTTAGTATGAGTGATTGATAAGTACACACCATGCCTTTGGCACTTTACATGTGAAGAACACAAGTCCAAATCAGTTCCATAAACATTTATGATTGGAGCAAATTATTGTAAACACATACTTCATGCTATTAAAAGAAAATAGAGTCTAGAGACATGTATTTGTTATTTCCTTCAGTTATTCCCACACTTCACTCACATCAACTCTTTGAGTTTTTCAATCCTATTGTACAAAAAGATAAATAAAATTGATAATATTGTTAATGACACAAATGGCATTCAATTGGATCAAGGTAATAATAGCTCACTAATTTAAAAATTATTCAGATTTTCCATAATTTTTATGACTTCTATATAATGTATTTATAGGTGGTAAATTAATACAAAAAAAAGTATGTTTACTTTAAGGTTCTTCATGGTACTTGACACTACATTCCTCAATGTATCCATAAATTCCACTCTTCGTGGCCTTTGAGACACTGAGATTGACTGGCTTAGCACTCAGAACCACTCTGCCCACTGAACCGCAGTAATAACCATGTGCAAGATTTTGTATATATATATTTTTTAATTTTATATTTTGTCTGCCAGGAGAAAGTACTTTCAATACTTTTGAGAATCTGAGTCACATCTTTTCAATGATGTATCGAGTTTGTTTTTTGATTGGTTGTACAAATTGCAATTTAGTTAATGGAAGTCTTTAAATTTTGCTGATATTGTCACATTTATAGGAGATTTTTAATGTATTCAAAGGTTTTGATCATTTTCAATAATGTTTGCTTCACTATCTTCACCCATCACACCTCAAAAATGTGGCCACTTCTATAATCCACTGGGATGTGGTCTATTCATTTTTATTTCATTTAGCTCCTTACTACATGTGAAATTTGCTTTGACCATTACAGATAAGAATATAAAGTGATTCCAGTTTTAAAACAGTAAAAGTTGCTGGGTAGTGGCTACACATGCCTTTAATCTCAGCACTCGGGAGGCAGAGACAGGCGAATTTCTGAGTTCAAGGCCAGCCTGGTCTACAGAGTGAGTTCCAGGACAGCCAGGGCTATAAGAGAAACCCTATCTCGGAAAAACCAAAAAAAAAAAAAAAGTAAAAGTTGATATCATTTATTAAGTGATTGCACATGTCCTGAGTGCTTTATCTGTGTAACTTCACTAGATCATTATAGGAATCACTGTCCATGAGAGCCACTGACTGGCTATAGTACAAAGGAAAGCTTATGATTTTCTACATTTATTTAAAGACGACCCCTCTCATTGATTGTCTTCTTTACAGTTGAACTATATTGAAAGCTTATCTCTTTTGAGTCCTGAAGATTGAACCAAAGGCCTTACACATACTATGCAAGAGCTTTGCCACAGAGCTATACTCCTAGTTCTTTTTACTTCTTAGGATTTAGTTGTTGTTTGTTTGTTTGTTTGTTTGTTTTGTGATTGACACTCAGGATACTTAGAAACAAAGAAAGACTAGAGAATAATACTCGCTTTATCTCCTTTCTATCATCTCACTCTTGTTAGCTTGGGTTTTACACTGGGTATTGTGTTGTAAGTAGACCTTTTTGCCATCTTCTTAACACAGCTACATTTAATGGGCATAACACTTGCCTTGCCCCACAGTGGCCTGTCTTGTCTGTTCACTGGAACTCCATCACTGCACATATATCACACATCTTTCTGGCCATATAAAACTTTCCCTTTAGAAAGTACCATCCAAACCATAATCACAAGAATTCTTTAAGTGAGACATTTAAATTCCTAAAATGAACAATTCCACTCGACCTATGAAATCGCCACCGTGTGCTGGGTACTCTCACACTGATAGCACAGATAATTCTCCCATCACAGTATTAGGGGCAGCCCTATTCCGAGTCTCTCTAGGGTCCACAGAATGTAGATAAGAACCTTCCTGCTATAAGCTTTCCTTCTCCCTGTGCTGCACATCACAGCCAAGCCTCACTTGGCTGATAGTACTTAATTTAAATTTAAAGTCCTAAAATTAAAAGAGCTACTCTTTTGAAAATCGAACACTTTCCCATGGCTGCAGACATCAAAATACTAACCCAGTATCAACCTCATTCTGGGTCCTAAACTATGGGATTATATTTTTCCTATATCAAATGCATATTCCACACATGGGGTAGACTTCAGCATCTCAAAAGCATCTAAAAAGATAAATCATCTGCATGTAGTCATTTTCCTCTCTCTCTCTCTCTCTCTCTCTCTCTCTCTCTCTCTCTCTCTCTCTCTCTCTCTCTCTCTCTGTTACTATGCTTATCCAATGTGCTATTTACCTAGAATATTCCATAAAGAAAGCTGCAGTTCCTGTATTTTTTACATAGGAAGAATTCAGGCTAAGGGGATCATTACACCTAGAATCCCTGACAGTATTAAAACAATCCATAAACTGAAAAGAAGCAGGATCAAGATGCATATCAAAGACTAGTCAGGAAGGAAGCTGGATGAGGACACAGGGTTGAGCACAGGCTGACTCCTCTAAGTGCACTGATGCAGGAGAACAGGGGATACCAAACAGAAGGCCCCAGGACAGGAGTCCAGGTCAGTCTGTCAACTCCAGCCAGGTCTGATACAGCCCTTTGGCATCTCCACCTGCAGTTAAACATTCTCAGAACAAAGGTACACGTGTGGACATCTGAATTCACTGAAGGGCTGGTGTAAAAATGAACTGATGGGGAAAAGGATGCTTCCATTGCCAAGCCAAACCTTTGACAGAGAATAAAGAAAGGAGCTACTGTTAAGTGTGTGGAAGCAGAGAGGAATTCAAGTATACAACCCAAAGATCTGATCTTCCTACCCTTTACTTCCACTGAATGAACAGTTCCCCAAGTGTACAACCTGTATCCTTCAAGTCTGTAATCATCACTTAGTGTGTTACAGAAGTGTAAGTAATATTTTTTAAAGAGACAAATGATGGTCTCTATCCCTACAAGGCACTTTCTCCCTGTACTCTAACTCCACAGAACAATAAATTTATTATAGCTTTACACCCAAAATTATCATGAATATCCTAAAAAATCCAAAAAAAAATTATTCCCTGAAATAATTTAATTTTTTTACAGAACACTAGACTCTGTATAAAGTTGATCTGCATCATATTCTAACAAAAATATTTTCACAGAGCCTGTGGATGTCAGTCCCTTTGCTAACGGAGGCTTGCCTTAGTGATTTCTACCTGTCTGATGTTGCCCCAAATCTGCTCTCTGCTTATGAATTCATGACATAGAAGAAACTTATGATTGATTTAAAAAAAGTCTATTTGCATGTATAGTTGTGGTTTCAAAAAACTGACCAAAAATCCAAGCTTGGCTTCCAACACAGCCTTGCTGCTTTTAAAGCAAACCTTGACAGTCCAGGGTCATTTTTCTTTCCTCTATACTACTTCCAACACTGTCTTTTAGCCTCCGTGACCCTCTTCAATCGCCTGTGTTTAGGGTTGGTCCAGACATCCTTTATATGAAGAAGAACTGATCACAGATGAGAAAGTAATGCATTTATTTTCTTCTTAAATTTTCTCGAATCCCATTTGTGGTCTCCTCTGTCTAGATATTTTCATGTGAAAGAATGAGACCCCAAAATATTAAAAACAGAAGGTGCCCACAGACATGATACTATACCATCTAATGTTACTGGTCGCTAAATTATCCCACTTCATCTGCTGAGTCCAGGCATTAAAGTGTGTGCCTACGTATCTGTATGTGGACACATAAAATATTCAGCCTAAGTAAACAAGTGCATTTCACCACCATGTGATTAAATTCTGAATTAAATTATCTGGACTGCCGCCCTACTCACGGCATGGGTAGTCAGGGGTCACCCCAACTACTTAATGCTGTGTCCCCACCCCCATCCATTCATTCTGATTTCCCTGTGAGCAAGATCTCCCTGTATGGCATAAATAGTACTGATTTTTTAAATTGGCAGAATTTAATAATAATCTTTTTTATCTACAGTTCTCCTACAATTCAACTTGGTTTTTCTGGAGGGCAGATCTCCTCCAATGCTCGCAAGTCCTTGTGTTCATTGTGTTTCCCCATTCACATCCACATCCATTCACGTGGCCCTTTTCAATTCTCTCTGTGTTTTTGGTCTTCAGTTCTTTTATTCAAAAGCATGAGAGCTGGCATCCTCTTTGTCTTCCTGCTTTTCAACGTGTTTATTTCAAGATGAATAGAAATTAAATTGCCAAAATAATTGGTTTCTAAATAGATATTAGTATGCACATTTCACATATTCAAAATTATAAGCTCGACATAAATGACATGTTCAATTTATAGTGGTGCTGTGGTTTTCAGTACAGAATCCAGGACATATTTAAAAACCAGGAATTCATTCATAATTTCTGTCCTAGACTTTTCTACAGTATAATTTACTTTTAATTTTTAATTTAAAATTATTTTTGGTACCTTAAACTTTCTTAGACTGTCACTGCATTTTATACAGACATAAATTCTCAATTGCACACACAGTTTTATTTTTCCATCTTTTTTATTAGTAAAGACATTAACAATAAAATAGGTTTCCTTGCTCCAGCTGGTAATTTCTCCTCCACACTAGTAATATATTATTCCCCTTTTTGTGACATCATAATCATCTATACAGAAGTACCATGTATCTTTGTGTAGAAGCTACTGTTTCCATTAAATTTAATTACCTCCCCCTGTGGTTTTAAATAGAAGTGGCTTCAAAATGAGGGCAGCTTCTATTAAATTTAATTACTTTCTCCTGCTGCTTGCATGGTCAAAGGCAGGTTGCTAAATGAGAGTGGCTTCTAAACTAAAGTATATGGTAGCTGTATGCTAGCAATAACAAAATTGTGTTTAAACCAGCATCCAGTCTGTTAGATTTCCCATTTCCCATATTTTAACTTTCTGTATCTTAAAGCCATCTTAAATAAATGAACATTAAGTTTTTTTTTTAAGTAACATTAGTTTTCTGAGTTCAACAACAACAACAAAAAATATCCCACTCCATTGTGTAAATGCAGAAGACTGGGCCACTGTACGGTTCAAGCTGGGAACTTTCAGTGCTGCTGTTGTTGGTGACTTCCTTGTGCTAAGGATAATGAGCTTATTACTCAGACATTGTTGATGCCTAGTTAAATTTGTCTTTGATTTTGGTCAAATGAATTTAAAAGATGCTTTGTTAAAGGTTATTAAAAAGGATATTAAGGCTGGAGTGAGTGTTGAGAGAATAAAAATACTAATGTTAACTGAATAAAATAAGGTTATTTATAGGGCTTTGCATACAACTGGAAGTAGTTCTATGTTTAGAAATAGTGAGATAATGTAAGTCACTTTAAAAGACTTTTTAAATGAAATAAAACAGAAGATGGAATTTAAAAAAAAAAACCTTTCCAAATTAATTATTAATTAGGAAATAGTACTCAGCTAGACTACCTTTACACAATGTTTATTTTAAACTCACAGGCAGAATTTAGATGAACAATATTTTCATTCAATCACACAATTTAGTATAAATATAAAACAAGACACCCCGGAAGCATTTTAAGTAACAAATTAAACATTTACATTTTTTACTGTGCACTGAGGCTTAACATTTATGCAGCTTCAAAACCAAAGTACAGCCTCAAGGGAAGTCTCTCCACTGACAAATTAATACCTTAGAGAACAGAGCTGAATGGTGGCAATGAACTCATTTGTTCCCCCAATAATGAAGAATGACTTTTTCTTTACCACATCTGTGACTGTTGCTATGGTGACCCAGACTTACCTCACTGCTTCTCGGAGAGCTCCGCGCTCACCAAGAGTCGTGTGCTTGATGTCATCAAAATTATTCTCCAGCTTCCCACAGGTCTGCAACACATTAAAACAGTGAATTAATCCCCCACACCCACCAAAAAATTACATCTATGCAGTTATGTAAAAATATAATCGATTGCATTGATCAAGGGCTCATGAAGAATAGGCACGCTGCTTTAATTGGGTAGGATTCATTAAAATCGACAGTGAAATTCAACAGCCACAAACTCCCCAGTCCTATGATGCAGCTGCAGGAGAAATCTTCTCATCAGACTTTCTTCAAAATAGGTGTTAAAAAAAAAAATGAGTGTCACACAAAACTAGCCAAACTGCCAGGGTTTTTCAGAATAGCAATTAGTTTCCTAAAATAATCTCAGATTCATTAAAGCCGATGTAAATTTAAAAGAGAAAAATCTGTAAAGATAAGATCAAAATCATATTTGTAAGTGTAAATGATAATGATTCAGTTCAAAAATGGGCAATGTGTACCGAAACAGAGAGGGTCAAAGTATGAAAAAAGTGCCACAAATTTTAATCAAAATTTAGAATCAGATCCTCAGAGCAACCTCACATATTATATTTTAAATTGTATGTATGAATCCAAATGTTTTTTTTTTAATTTCAAAATAAATCAGGCCAATTTTCATGCTATCAAGTCTTTGAGGAATATTAAATCAAACCTATACATCACAGGCAACTTAAACCTCATAAAAACTACTAGATGGTAAATACACCAGTGCAATGGATTCTCGAAACTAAATTTAATTTATGAACTCCACTCTTAATTTAATGGTACACTTTACACCAACAATTGTATATAGCCTAATAAGTATCAAGAATGTAGAACTTAAATCAAATTTTAGCCTACATGGGCATTTATTTTAATTATCTCAAACATTTAGGTAACAAAACAATAGTTATGTACTTTGTTTTATGTAGGTGTTTTTGGCTTTTGTTTTTAATTTCACAAACTGAAAAGCAAATGATGATAAAATTTAATTATGAATGTATTATTTCTATTACAAAGCTATAAAAAGAACAAGCTGGATTTCAGAAGACTACTGAATTTAGATTATTGATTTCCAATGTACAAGGGTTAATTAATTTTCAACCCAATAGTATGCAATTCATCATTCTCACCTTTAGTCCTTCATTTTTGAGTAGCTCAAGTTAAGGAAAAGATTACCTTTATACATAATCAAATTATTTTTATGATGGGAATCTAAAAATTTTCTAAAATAAAATATAAATGTTTTTATATTTAATGATGTTCGATTTATTATGTTTTCTAACATGTGGTTAGAGCTTTTAGTGTCCCATTTATTTGAAATATTCTTCAAAATCAGTAAAGCCTCTTTTAGCAATTTTCAGGAAGCTTTGCAATTGTATATTTCTCCTTCTAATAAGTCATGCCTCTGAGAAGACATTTACATGGTTTAAAACTGGAAATCATACCATATGGATATCAATAAAATACTATTGCCCTTAAATACCATCTATCATTGGCAGTCACTTTCCCATAATTAAGTTTCAGTGCCTACAGAATCTATATCTCAATAGCACTCTGATCAATTGGTCAATTTTCCATACATGGGACAGTACCACACACCTCAATTATACTTATATCCATGCTAAAATAAATTAATTATTCCTACAAATAAAGATAGGAAAATAAATTGGAGCAGCAAAAATGGTACATGAACAATCTTTCATGACAAAACTTCAAATAGCCAAAGAACGTCAAGTTCTATATGATTATTGAACAGAAATAAAGGAAACCTTAAGCCATAGGTAAGCACCAATGTGTATTAGAAATTTGTAAAATGAAAAGGACATACTGTGCGAAGGTTTTGTTTGAGTACTAAAAGCTTTATACTAGTAATAGCCCTGTGAACTCTTACAGTCACTTTCCAAAAGGATGGCTGTACTTTCAACAGCCAACTATTTGCACATGCATCCTGCCTTGCTAATTTACACCTGGACTAATGTTTAGTGTATTTATCCGAAGTCTCCTGAAAGAATATCCATGCTAATGTTTTTCCATATTCCCAACTTTAAAGACAAAAAGTTTCATATTAAGATGAAATGTATATGATATAATACATTCATACCCTAGAAAACTCCATACCATTAAGAATGAGCAACTCTAAATATATTAAGTAACATGCAAGCACCCCAAGTTATACTGACCAAGAAGTGACATACAAAAGAAAACACATTCAAAGATACCCTCTTGTAGTTTGCTTCTCTGTTACTGTGACAAAAAAACTGACCTAACCAGCTCCGGAAGGGAAGGGTTTTAGAAACCCCAGTTAACAAACCTACAACAAAGGGAAGTCAGGTCCGGAGCTCAAGCGAGAAGAAATTGAAGCAAGCACCATGGAGGAACCTGGTTACTGCCTTACCTCTAGGATGCATCCACTACATTTCTTAAGTACCCAAGCCCAACTGTTCAGGGATGGTACCACTCAGAGTAGGCGAGACCCTCAACATCAATTAACCATCAAAAACGCCCCACAGACATACTTATAGGCCAAGCCAATGGAGGCAATTTCTCATTTCAGGAGATTCCTTCTTGGAGGGCAAGTTGACAACAGAATGTACAACAGAAGCTAATTGCTGACTTACTACATTTGTATCAAGTTCTGGATGGGCCAGGCAACAATGAACAATCTAAAAACTGATAATTCTATTTGGAATCACATTAAAAAGAATGAAATATTTATGAATACATTCAACAAACAACTGAAAACTACAGAAAATTATAGTTTTTCTTTAAATGATTTTTAAATGGGAAAAAAACCCATTGCTATCAACAAGAAGACTTCCCATTGTGAAGGCGGTTCTATTCTATGGATTGACCCAATGACCCAATGCATAGAAAATTACATGTGGTACGTTATTTTGTTTTTCAAAATTTGATAAATTCTTCTCAAAGTTAAACTGAATGTAAAGGATAAAATATCCAAAACTGCTTGGCAAACAGAGTGAACTTACTAAAATTGTACTTCTAATTTCAAAACATGCTACCATGTACACAATTTGTATAGCACAAGCGTATATGTGTGTGTGTGTATCATACAATATATATGTATGTGTGTGTATATATGTATACATACATATATACATAAAATATACATATATATACATATTTATATTTACAAAGTGACTCTAAAACCTATGATCAATTTACTATTGAAAAGAAAAGCAAGACTATTCAATGTGAGAAACGGCGAGTTCTGCAGAAATATCACAAGGGAGTAAAGTTAGACTTCCTGACTCACACAGCATGCAAAACCAAGTTCAAATAACCAGAAACCTAAACAAAAACTAAAATTTAAAACATTTCAAAGTAACATGCTTTTCTGACTTTGAATTAATCAAAGGTTTCACAAACACACAAAAAAAACCAGAAACTCATATTTGATAGAAGACCTTTCTCTAGAATATTAATATTCTCTAGTAACAAGTCAACTCAATAAAGCACCTTCTGTCTGTTTATATTTTAAATGAGCAAACAAAATATAATAGATAGTCTCCAAACAAAATACAGAATGGCATGAAAATTCAAAAATGCCCACATAATTATTACTCAGAGGACGAGTGAAATCACTAAACTCAGGAACAAGAGCAACAACATCAAGAGCTACATTTTCTCTTGGTCACAAGCTGGCCATGTGAACACAAAGATGCTAGCTCATTAGGAAACAGTTTGTTGCTGTCTTCGAATGTTAGCATAGGAACCACATGAGTATAATCAATGTATAATTAACAGAGTTATATGGCCAGCAATTATACTTTTGTGATAGGGAAATTATAATGAAAGAAAAATGATGTTTCCATGTAAAAATGTGTACACAGATATTCATGTGTTATTGATAAGCATTATCAATAACTGACACAAAATAGAAACAACCTAAAAGTAGTCACATGACAAATGGATAATCAGTTTGGCATCTCCATACCACAGCCTATTATTGCCTGTAAAGAGTTAAGACACAAACATTGTCTGCTGTGGATGAGCCACGAAACATTATGCTAAGTGGGGAAAGGTCATATATTAATGATAGCATTTTATAATTCCATTTATAAAACACCTAGTCTGGGCAAATCAATAAAAAGCAGATTAGTGATCACCAAGGGCTGTAGAAAGAATGAGGTGGGGTCTGCTAATGGGAATTTGATTTCTTGGAAATAAGAAGGAAATGTCCTGGAATTTGTAGTAATTAGGATGCCACTTGTGAATAGACAAAAAACTATAGAATTATAATTTCAAAGGGTGATCTATATGGTACATGCAACATATTTCAGCAACACTGTGATATTAAAAACAGACAGGTAACCTACAGCATTAAAGCTATCCAGCCATAGGAGGCCAGAAGGGCCCTCCGTACACTGATTAACGAGCTTCTTGAAAGTTTCCTTAAATATCTACAAAACTAAAACAATAAAAAGATTTTAAGTAAGCCTGAAAAAAGTATGTTTTTCTTAAGTTTAGCATGATAGATAGATAGATAGATAGATAGATAGATAGATAGATAGATAGATAGGTAGATAGATGATAGATAGACAGACAGACAGAGAGACAGACAGACAGACAGATAGATAGATAATCATGTTGCTTCATTAATACAACCAATATTGGTGGCTTAGGGTATTATTTAAAAAATAAATGTAAATTTAAGAGGCATCCATGCAAATGTATAAATTCATAAGAGTTTTAATTCTTTTTTTATTTTGCATTTTTATTAGATATTTTCTTTATTTACATGTAAATTTCTCCTTTCCCAGTTTCCCTTCCAAAAAACAAACAAACAAACAAAAACAATAAGAACAAACCCCTGTTGCCTCTCCCCTCCCCATGCCTGCCACCCCACCCTCTCCCACTTATTGGCCCTGGCATTTCCCTACACTGGGGCACAGAACCTTCACAGGGCCAAGGTCCTGTTTGCAGCCCCTTAGGACGAGCAATAATATGAACTAACTAGTACCCTCAGAGCTCCCAGGGTCTCATCCACCAACCAAGGACTGACAGGGTGGGTCTGATTGTTCTGGCAGCATGTGTTTAGTATAGGATTGCAAACTCAATCATCAAGAGTTTTAATTCTAGTTAAGAATTATAATGTAGTATCTTCGAAAGGGAGTTAAAATTCAAGAATTTAACATGCTTCAAAATGTCTAACAGCAATTATTTGCTACAAAGTTAGGGGAGGGGCATTTTAATTATCATGTTTTTATTGTTTTGCTTGCTGTTTGAGGCTTGTTGAGACAGGTCCCAAATCTGAGATTATTCTGCCTCAGTGTGCCAAGTATGAAATTATAAATGAAAGCTATAACATTTGTTTGTTGTTTTGCTGTATTACTGCTTAGTTAAAACTGTGGGCTAATGATCAATTTGTGTGACCAAGGGTGATATTAATAAGTATTGGATGCTGAAGTAAGTTAATTAAAAACATTTTACCTGTAGATTGAATGCTGACTTTAATTTTGTTTGGTTTTGTGTTGGTTTGTTTGGGTACAGATTCCTACAATTAAAATGAATCTCAAATAGTTACACAGCTGAGGATAACCCTGAAGTCCATGGATGACTGGCAAGTCCAGAGCATGCTGCCTTTACCGCCTGCGTTTTAGAATCATAGACATGCTGCACTACACCCAGAGTGTTGAATCACATTCAAATATAAAATGTATATGATTTGATATAATTTAAAAATTGGGCAGATGAGTAGTTTGGAGAACTGTTGAATCATATTCAAAAATAATATATATATATACATATATGCATATATATATATATAATTGGATATTATTTGAATAGTTTGGACTACATGGCCAGCACACATACATTTTTCCAATTCTTCTGCACTAACACCAAGCCAGGTTAGAATCTAGACTCTCAAGATAAAACCAGTTTTCATCTAATGTTATTTTTAATATTCTTTTATATTTGGCCTTATATATGGGCAGTCAGAAAAAAATGGGAAAATAGAACAGAAAAAGCATTTCATATGTGTGTGTGTGTGTGTGTGAAGTAACTATTTGTATTATAATAAGTGTTCTTTCTAATGTTTCTACAAAACTATTTAGGTTTTAAAGGATTCTGATTAATAAAAAGATTCATGCAGCATTCCTATAGGAGGGAAAATTAAGAGGAGGATCCTAAATTTTTAAAATTAAAGAAAGAGTTAAATAAAGCACTTTAAATATGAAATTGTATATACTTATTATACACACCCATTACATGGATTTTTAACCAGCTGGTCCTTCCATGAAAACATATATTATTTTTAAAAACATACTTTAAATTCAGTATTCTGATTATAGAAAACAAATGTCTTAGTCAAGATTACTATTCTATTATGAAACTCTATGATCAAAAACAACTTGCAAAAGAAAAGGTTTACTTTAACAGTTCATCATCAAAAGCTGTAAGCTGTAAGAAAAAGAAACACAACAAGGGTAGAGACCTGGAGGCTGTGGAGGATGAGGCTTGCTGGAGGCAGGAGTGGATGCAGAGGCTGTGGAGGATGAGGCATGGCTTGCTGGAGGCAGGAGTGGATGCAGGGGCTGTGGAGGAT
>NW_022196898.1:66347307-66377709 GCF_008632895.1 Mastomys coucha | reverse complement strand
CTTTCTTGTAGAATCCAGAAACACCTGCCCAAAGATGGCACCACCCACTAAGGGCTGGGCCCTCCCTCATTAATTACTAATTAAGACCTGAAGGAGCTGAGGGGGATTGCAACCCCATAGGAAGAACAACATCAGCTGGCCAGACCACCAGGGACTAGACCACTTACTAGGGAGTGTACAGGGAGGGATCCATGGCTCCAGATACATAGGTAGCAGAGGACAACCTTGTCTAATCGATGGGAGTGGAGGGCCTCGGTCTTGTGGAGGTTTGATGCCCCAGTGTAGGAGGATGCTGGAGGGGTGGGGAAGGAGAGGGTGGGTAGGTAGGGAAGCACCCTCATAGAGGTAAAGCAGAGGGAGGGGATGGAGGTCATGGGATGGGGGGCTTATGAAGGGGTTACAGCGAAAAGAGATATCATTTGAGATGTAAACAAAGGAATGATGAATAAAATAATAATAATAATAATAATAATAATAATAATAATAATAATGATGATGATGATGATGATGATGATGAGAATGTCCTACTGGCTTGCTACAGCCCAATATTATATAGACATTTTCTCAATTGAGGATTCTTCCTCCATGTTGTGGTGAGTTGACAACACAGCCAGCACAAGTGAATTCAACAGACTAGTGATGAGGGAACGACTCACCATCTTGGAATATGGAATAGAGTATTTTTTTTTTTACTCAACAAATTTATTACTTTTCAAATTTTTAACTTGTAGGTTCATTGTTTTTTGTCTTCAAAATATTTCACAAATGAGTCATATTTTTGAAAGATTTGTGAATATTTGTCCTATCTATTTTGAGTTTATAATCTTAGGATTTATTTGTTATTCTTTTAATTATGTGTATGTTTATATGTATGTCTCTGTGCTGTTTTGAGCTCGGGAGTGCAGGTGCTTGTCGAAGCCTGCTTTGGATTTCCTGGAGGTGGACTGATAGGTGGTTGGGTGTACCTGACATAGTACTGGAAAGAAAACTCAGGTCTGCTGAAAGAGCAGCAAGACCTCTGAACCTATAAGATGCCTTTCCAGATCAAGTTTGTGAGATTTATAGAATACAGCAAAGTAAGTACTGGCAATAAAAAAAAATTAAGGTAGAACAAAAAAATGATTAAAAACTTCATATACATGCATATGTACATATATATGTAAGTTTCAGTTACTGAAATTTTTGTCTGCTCTACATGTTTCATAATGATTCATGAAACTGAATACTTTAAATTGTTTTAAAACTTTACAATTATTTCTTTGGTTCCTTTACCTTTATGTACCCTAAAAAGATGGAAAGATGAATACTGAGTCCTAAAGGGAAATTAAAGTGATTTGCTTGCTACATTTAACAAGAAAGAGAATTTTAATCTTAACCACTGCCACAAGTGGGCCTAGAGAGTTGGTTCAGTGGGTAAGAGAACTGGCTAGTCCTCTAGGAGAATTAGATCCAGTTCCTGGCACCCACATGGCCAGTCATGAAAATCTGTAACTTCAGTTCCAAGGGATCCAATGCCTATTCTGGCCTTACATTCACCAGGCATCTTTATGATACAGAGGCATACATGCAGGCAAGACACCAGAACACATAAAATTCAATCTTTTCAAATTAATGGGGAAATACTCATACTAGCCACACACAAAGTTACCTTTCAAAACTAAAACTCAACTACTGGAGTTACAGAGTTTGCAATGTATCTTTATTCCATCTACTTATATTACATCGATACTATCTTTTCATAACTCTAAACTGACACTGTAATAGTGTTTAAGTCTTCATAGTATTCCACTGAATGTGTGTGCAATTAGTTATTTGGTTAATTGCTATATTTTCTTGTGTTCCAATACCTATATAAAAACAGGGAAGAAAATAATCGATGTATAGAAACAAATTAAAGGATTAAAAACTCTTAAGAAAGGAGAAAAGAAGGGTCACTGAGATTATTCATTCAAAAGAATTTGCTATTGAACTCAAATTATTACTTCTGTGTAAAACCCATTCAAACTATGCTGACCACTATCATCAGCCATGGCATCAAGAATGGAAATTCAGGGTTCCTAATTCTAAATCACTATATTTTTGTCCACTAATTCAAAATTAATGGAAAGCACTGCCAATGTCTTTTATGGTCCCATTTTTTTTAAATTTCCTTTTCTTTGGAATGACACTACTACAGCTAACTATTTAGGGGAATCTCTGTTATATCTAAGGTCTTATTTTTCTTTTTCAAAGTTTAAATGACTGATTCTTGCTATTAAAGCTCAACTTATTAAATGGATGCCTTCTCAGAGAGGGTTTCTAACCAGACATAGAAACAAATAATTGTGTGTAATTGTCATGGATTTCTTTTTTCAGTAAAACTTCCATACATGCACATATATTTCTTGGTCACATCTATTTATCTCTATTTATCTGTAATTTAACAAAAAAAATCAATCTGTGTGTCTAATGGTGCTTTTGTTCAGTTAATTATCATTTTTTTATGCAAGCCTTGGAGACTTGCATTTTCCAACAGGGATTAGTAAAATTACACAGCACTGTACCTGAAGCTCTTTCTTTTAAAACAATCGTCTTAAATTTACCTATGGTCTTTAAAACCAGCCATGCTGCAGGAAACATGTGGTTTAATTTTTAATAGCATTGTCAAGGTGTGATAATTACACTAATGTAGTTAAGAGCACATTTTAAAGATATCAGTTTACACATTTAAAGTCACTTCCTACAACCGGAGCAACAATAGCAGGAAAAAACAAACAAATGCCAAGAATAGCATGGACTGGAACCTGCCTGTATAAGAATCATAGCACACTGGCTTGGTACTCATAACAGCATTCTAACATAGGCATCGACTCCAGCAACATTAAGAGGACCACATCCAACCTGCGTCATCCAGTAATCCTGCCTGAACCTACTTGTGGAAAACTTTATAATTACATGGAATAAACAAGAATTAATGATAATGTTTTTATAATTTTTCATAATTTGCATTCTTTTAAAAGGCAGGCCCCGAAGATCACTATTTGAAGTAGTTTTGTGTTACTATCCACGGACAACTTTTAAAAAGAAATAGAATGTTTAAGGGAATTTTACTTCTTGGAATATATAGGTTAAAGTTATGCAGATGGTTGGGAATCCATGTGCTGCTACCAAAACACATGTGTATTTTCTAACATAATGTCATTGATTGAAACATGACAAAGAGAAAGTATTGGGACTGGGGAAATTCCATAGATCATAAAGTACCTACTGCGCAAGTCCACAGAATTGAATTGGGTTCTTAGAGCCCAAGGACAGAAGCTGGGCGCCATAGCACATGCTGGGAATCTTAGCCTTAGCCTGGAGACAAGAGAATCCCTGAAACATATTTGCTATTCATCCTAGCAGGAAACCATGAGCTCCAGGTCCAGGGAGAGACACTGCCTAAAACTATAAACTAGAGAGTGATAAAGGAGGAAACTAACATGGAACTCCAGACTACATACACACCCACACGGGTTCTTTTGCACCCACATACAAATATGAACATATACATAACCATACGCACACACACACACACACACACACACACACACAATCAAACTTCCATTGCCTTCCCTCTCTGCCCCCTCCATTTCTCCCACTCTTTCTCTCTGCTGTTTCCAGCACCCCTGTAATCCTACCAGCACCTCTCTTTTCCTTCTCACCTCAGTAAAACTTAAACTGTTATCATGTGGACACTGTTGTAGGAGGTAGAGCTCATAGAAAAAAAAAAAGACACACAGAAAGTAACTGCATTTCAATTATTTTCAGATTCATCCTGAACATGTGGAGATTCTTGACTTGTTTATTTTTCTCATTGAAACAGAATATGAAAATATTTCTTGGGCAGAATGATAAAAAAGGGATCAGACAGACAAAAAAACTAAAAATAAGTTTGAGTATGCTAAGGGCTCAAGAAATTAATTAGGCCAACACTCTATTAGCCAAACGAGAACATCCGGAGCCTTTGAAGGAAATTCAGCATTTTAATGACAAGAACTTTCAATTTTTAGTAGGGACTTTATCAGGAGAGAACTCAGAATTGCATCTTCTATCATGAGGTAGAATGGACAACTTAACTTTGTATTAGGTTGACGACCAGAAAAAGAATGTTCCATGTTTTCTCCTCTGAACATGATTAAGGTTCCTTACACTTAACAAAACACAAAGGAAACAAGTAAGATCATAGGTATTTCAACGATGTCTTTAACCAAAATTTTTTAATACCCAGAAATAAACAACAAACCCAAGACTATTATGTTTCATGAGTATAACAGAGACTCAAAGTCCACAGGGCTTAGACTCTATTTCTAAATGTGGTAGGCTCTCATTATATGTAACACACAGCTCAAGAAACTAACACTGTCAACTGATTATTTTCTGCATAAACTTAAGCTTCAAGATTCCAATTGGTCTGAGGTACTCCCATGCTCTCCACCCTTACCACCTCTGATATCAAGAATTAATCACTACATGAAGATTAGGCCATTGGCCAGCTCCCAAAGTCCTACCTCAGCTCTACTCACGTGGGCATAGAGCATAGAAAAATCAAACACTTATTGGGAAATGGCAAATATCTTTAAAGAAACTATGTCTTATGTTAGTGGAGGGTAATTTCAGAAAACAATCTAAATTGAACACATGACAGACAGATGCTGACATACTGGTGGCTAACTTTGCAGAGTCACAAAGTTCCAAGAAGCTCTGGCAACACTAGTAATATGCAGTTTCTGGAATGGATGGATAATAGTTTACTAGGAAAGTCAAGCAAGGCACTTCTTTCTGTGTGTGCTATATACCTTACAATGTGGAAAAACAAGGAATCCAACATACACATGTTTAGGCCAAATTAATATCCACAAATATTTTGCAGGCAACAGTCTTTATTTGGGTCTGTGACACCACTGTGACAAATATAATGAGCAATTAAATTCCCAAGTGTTCAGATTTTGGCAGCAATTAAAGGAGAAACTGGAAACTAAGCATCGAAACCCTGTTTCAATGGCTTCCTGCCAAATGAATCCCCACGGGTCGAGAGAAGGTCTCAAGTTTCAAGTGTGGTAGATTTTATGGTGTATTATAATTCATCTGTATTAAGGATTAAATAAAATATAATAAAACAAAATGTAGAATACCAACATTAATTCTGGAGAAAATAGCAAGCATAATGCCCTACTGCAGAGAAATTTAAATAAGATGACTGAATTACCCTTGCCTGACCTATCCGAAAAAATAAATCCAGTCAAGCATATCTACTCATTCACATTATGGCAGGAGGTTGGTTGAGGAACAGCAAGGAGAGTGAGAAGATTGTGTTACTAAACGAAAGCAAGAAACTGATATTTCTTTGAAATTAATTTTCATTTTTCTTTATGCTTTATTAAATAACCAAAATATCAAAAAAACAAAATGGAGGTAGATCTTATATACTAACAAATCTAAACTTAATAAATTAGGAACATAATTTTAATAAATGAAAGGTCACAGACAGTTAATGGCATAGCCAGAAGAACACAAGTCCCAGATGACTAAAAAACTAAGAGCAAAAGGCTTAATAGCCTTCAGTTGAGAAAAATGTATACTTGAATGTCTACTGCCAGCCAGTGTACCAGGGCGAGAGCTATAAACCTAAGCATGAAATATTTTGACTTGTTCACATACCAGAGAGAAAAGAGACAAGAGTCAAATTAACCATGTGCCTTTGATCAAAAGTTTTCTAAATTAAGAGGAAAGGTGGGAAGAGCCTAAGCAAAACTGGCTCTACTGTAGGACATCATCATTGTGGCCTACTGGAAACAATCCTAGACATATTATAGAAATCTTCTTCCTAATTTTCTTTAATTCTTATTGTATATATAGCACATGGTGAATCATGCATAGTGCTTACATATACAATCCAAAAATAGGAAAGTTGAGGCAGAAGGATATTGACTTCAAGGCCAACAACGTAGAAAGCTCCACCAGACTTGTTGACATAACATGTATCTATTCTAGCTCATCCTGGGATGTACACTGAGACCCTATGGCATATATACCATAAAAGGAGTTAAAGAGAAAGTAGAGAATGGAAGAAAAGAAAAAAAGGAAAGGATAAAGGGATGGGATGAAGAGAGGAAGAGGGAAGGGGCAAGGGAAGATAAATTAAAGGAGACCAAAAGAAGAAAGAGGAGGAGAAATGAGAGGAAAGGGGAGGAGAAAGTTATCCGAAGTATGTATTGATTGCTTGGCTGGAATGATAAGCAGTACTCTCCAATTGATTATATTTCAGTATTGCCTGAAGCACTCACGGAGGTAAACTAATTCAATCCAATATGATACATCTTGTAAAGTAAGGATAACACACACCAGGGTGAGAGAAGAAGAATCAGTTGCCAAAAATAGGAATAGGTCCTGTAATTCCTATCTTGGGAAGATAGATGCCTACAGCACATTCTATGCTCAAGGGACCTTAAAGAAACTGTCAGGAAGAATGCAAACAATCCTGAGGAGGGACTGTTGTATTCTTTTTTTTTTTTTTTTTCATTTTTTTTTGATATTTTCTTTATTTACATGTAAATTTCTCCATTCCCAGTTTCCCCTCCAAAAAACAAAGAAACAAACAAAAACAACAAAAACAAACCCCTGTTGCCTCCCCCTTCCCCATGCCTGCCACCCCGCCCTCTCCCACTTTCTGGCCCTGGCATTCCCTTACACTGGTTAACTATGATGACAATCTAAGTAAAATGATTCCCTCCAAGATCACCCAGTGCAAGAACAACGTGCTTTCAGGCAGTGAACATAATGGGTTGTGTTAACC
Source organism: Mastomys coucha (assembly GCF_008632895.1). Classification (NCBI taxonomy): domain Eukaryota; kingdom Metazoa; phylum Chordata; class Mammalia; order Rodentia; family Muridae; genus Mastomys; species Mastomys coucha. The sequence continues at coordinate 66,370,895 of NW_022196898.1, read as the reverse complement.
TGTTATAACTGTATGTATGTACATATAAAAAATAAGTAGATCCAAGTCTGGTGGAATCAGAACTTCTAAGGCTCCTCTATATAAACAGTTGACTGTGGGAAAGTTCTTCTTCTCAATAATGTTCTGTTCCAATTGATCCTTGGACTAGCCTCGCTGAAGTGGTACACCACACTCCAAGACATAATCACTCAATTTAGATTCCTCAAATTTCCACATGAGCATCCTGATAGTAAGATATGATTTCCAGGTCTCATCCAGAGATTCATATTTCAATAGATAATTGCTTTTCCCTCCAGTGTGTCTTAACTAGTCTAATTCTTTCAGGAGACATTAAGAGGTAATCATATTTAGCTAATGTCATTTCAGTAATGGTGGCCAGCTTACAAGAGAATCTTATGAGTCACAGGGAAATGTAATAATACCATAGAATGGGAAAGGTTGAAGCTTTGCAGATGGGAAATCTGTTCCTGAGTTTCGTTTTTTGTAACTAAACTGCTTCTAAACTCCCATGAAGATGAGTGACCCCTCAATGGGAACGCATTTCCTCATAATATGAGGGTGAGTATAGCTGTCACTGTGCGGATTAAACTAAGTTATTCGTGTATGCAAACATATATTCTGAATGAGAAATCACTGTTTACATTATTTTTTAAGCAGGTTCTTATGTAGTCCAGAATGGCTTCAAAATCATTGTAGTTGAAAATGATTTTGAATTCCTGATCCTCTTGCATCTGATTCTCACAGGGGCTGGGATTACAGATGTGCACCAAAATGCCCATTTTCTGGGGTGCTACAAGCAAAACCCAGGGCTTCCTGGAAGAGGGAAGCATTCTACTAACTAAGCTATATCACCCCTTCTAGATATTCTCCATTTTTAAAATAATGAGATACATCTCCTTTGCAGCTTCTTAGTGTACATAACAAATGTATTTAATTTTAGTTGAAATATTTGAAGCTTCTACTTCATATTTGGTACAATTAAAGTGATATTTTAGCACTTCCTTGTGATAACCAAAAATAGTACATTCTGCTAAAATACTTACCAGCCAATTATTCCTATCTGTATCAAGGAGAAGTCAGTGGAAAAAAAATCAAACTACTATATTTCTATTGAATTTTAATTTGTTATCCTAAAAAAATTCCTACATTTTTATATAATATAGAAATATGCTTCAAGTTGCATTTGATTTACAAAATTATCAAGTGAAGCAAATATAGTATTTCACAATAAATTGGTGATTGTTATATGCTATGTATAGCGCAGCAAAAAACACAACATAGGGTTTTCTTTAACTCCGTTATTATATACTTACTCATTCACAATGTCCAGACCATAGGAAAGGGATTTCAAACGTGCCAGATGAGTGAATTCTCTCTCTGAACCTAGCTGCGCCATGCTTTTTAGTTAAAACACCTTTAGCCCTGGACTTAGATAGAAGGAACAGTCAGCACTGTGGTTTTATCATCCTGGAACCACTTCCGTTCAGAGATCTGAAAATTAGTGACTTCACATAGCTATAACAAGCCCTCTGATGAGAAGTGTAAGACCAGCCCAACTGAAAGAAAAGAATAACCCTACGTCTAAGAACTTCAGGATATTCCCAAGTGACAAGTCTACTGGACGGTTCTGGATTTATTTCGATAAGACTATTTTTTTTTTTACCAAGAATATAATAAACTATTTTTGGTTTAAAAACGTAATTAGCTTTTTTGAAACAGGTTCTCACATAGCCCAGGCAGGCTATCACTTGGCTACACAGTTATGTAGCCAAGGATTGCCTTGGGTCATTGACTTTGTCTCATCATTGCTCAGGCTGCAAGCCTGTGAAACTATAACTAGTAGGTAAATTAGTTTACACAGTATTAATAAATTAACTACCAGAAGTGTTTCATACACTTGCGGACATGTCATTGTGTATGACTGATCTCGTCTTTGAGCAAGCCACGTGAAAATGACAAGCAAGAATGTGATCCAGCTCCATTGAATTGTGTCTTTTGAAAGTGAATAAAAAATACTGCTAATTTCAAATATACAGAAAATACCACTGTTACTTTAATTATTAGCACATAGAAAAAAATATAGACACACCTCATGCTTAGGAGCTTAACCTTTTAAAGGTAAGCTATGTGATTTCATCATAATGCTTTCAACTTAAAGCAGATTCCTGTTCTTCTGGGGACTCTTTGTGAGGGGTTAGACGGTTCTCACCAGAATCTGAGGTGTTATGCAGAAAGCAAACATCGGGAGTCAGAGGTGATGTGAGACAAAGATAAGCACACCCTTTGCTGCCAATGCGGCCTGGGGGGGGGGGGAGTTGTCTGCATCTCACATATAGTTTTAGGTGGTTAGTGTTTTCTTATACACATTATTTATTTTTAGGATGGCCATCCACATACAAGTGTTAAACAAATGTCTCATTTAATGAATTCAAAGTGTTTTGTTCATGCATTTATTAGTAACATGGAAACACCACTCTTAGTATTCAGAATTAAATTTTAATGTCTGTTTCAATCAGTCTCAACCTATAGAACGACACTCAGCTCATACCACTATGTAATCCTACGCAACATCACACACAGTGGTTAAGATGCAAAGCCGGACACCAGGCTAACTCACAGCCATGAATTTAATGTCTTTCTTAGCATTGAAAAGCATCATTTCTTTCGCTTTTATATATAGAACTAATGATGGATGTCTATCGTTCAAAGCTATCTCGGTCTCTTACTTGGAAAACATCCCTATGAATCCCACCAAAGTGAATAAATTCACAGAGAAAGGAGTAATTTAGTAACTTTGGTTTGGGAGTTAAGAAGCTCTATGTTCCATGAATTTTAAATGTACAAGACACACGAGGATGCAACCTAAGTAACCATAAGTCTCCATAAGTCGTAACTAAAGTGATAATTGATTTCTGTTCATTAAAAAAAGTAACATTTTCCTATTCACAGTTATGGAATTCTTGGTACCAGATAGATAATCAAACAAACACAAAAATAAAAGCCCTAAAATAGTAAGTCTCATCATTATCTGTAAAGACACACGCATTTTTAGGGTGTAGACAAAAAGATTAATAGAACCATTGAAGCTCTTACATCAAGTTAAAATTCAGAAAAGCATTCATTTTTAAGTCATAAAAGGGAAAGTCTAATTTTTTTTTGATTTGGGAGGAATAAAGGTTTTTACGTGACAGCTACATGAGTTGATATCAAAAAGAGAATTTGGCAGGGGTTTCTGAATCTATAACAATTGTCTATTAGTCTGTTTTTAATAATTTTTCTTTGGCATGTAATCCTCTTTAATTAGATTCCACTCTCTGTTGTCTCAAGATTCCATAAACTGGTGTCTTATATACCAGCTGCTGAAGCAGGAGTTACTGTCTAAACGATATTCACAATGAGTATTTAGGAGGTTTACAATTATACCCTTGCTAATAAATTGTGCCATTTCCTCAACAATTTTAAGTGCTAATCTTCAGAAGGCATTTTAAAATTAGCTAAAATTCTGTCAAGAGATTTACAAAAATTGTTAGCATGAAGATAATTATGTCACAGCCCTTGGACTCCATCTCTGATTGTGTACATAAATCAGAAAATGTCAGCTGTGTTTTCCCTTAATAACTGCCCCTGCAGCAATGTATTATAGTCTAAACTCTTATTATAATTTTTGTTTCTCTTTTCTAAATACCAGACAGTTGCTTCAAAAGTTTGGAAGTGATTAAATAATTCATATTCCCCAGAATAGTAACTGATTATCAGTTACAAAATTGTAAGTATCAGCATTAAGTGCATCAATATGGAAGGAATAAAGACATTTCCCATGAACTCTATATTAAAGAGCAAAACATGTCAATGCAAAATGTTTTTAAAATATTAATTAGACACAAACTCAACCAGTAGTATACCAACCTAAGTAAAAATTCAAATAAAATTAAAAATATACAGAATTCTTATTTCAAGAACAAAAACACAGAGGCAAAGTTTCCTGAAGCATTTACCAAACATCTTAGCTATTAATGTATACTACCCTACCTGTAGAGTAAATGAGATCTACTCTCATTTGGAAGAAATTAAAAACTATTCCCTCCTTTTACCCCAGTAATGATCAAGGACATTTTCTCTGGTCAGACATCATAGAAACGGCATAGAATGTCAATTTAAGTTTAATAACTGTGTTAAAGATAAATTTTAGTTATCTTTAAATTGCATTGCCTACACTAAGAAGTAATTGTTTGGCTAATTTTTCTTAGACTAGATCATTTTAGAATTAACAAAACTGACTAATGTCTACCAGACACCATGACGCTGGATGTAATGGCCATAAACTGGGATTAAGGTTGTGAGCATTGCACAGAGCCCAGGAACACTTTCATTAAAGATTTTTGAAATGTCCCATCATATCAGTAATCTACATATTAGCATTTTCTTTACTCAATGTTGTGTCCATTCAATGAAATCTCCGCATGGGAAAATTTGCGTGCATTTACACCTAGAAACTAATGACCATGGGCACACTCCACAAGTCATCCTTGTACCCTCTACTGTCACATCTAATGGAGAACCAGGGTTACCACAGGTGTGTGTGAGTTTTAAGACAGGCTTAGAAATTCAATTTTGGAAATGCAGTTTGTAATCTCAGAAGTCCAGCCGCATTTCTTTTTGGTCAAGGAAGTTAACGGATACCACTTTGTCCCAGCAAGAGCTATTAAACTCTTTCCATCATCATTTCTTGATAACCTTGGTAATCAACACCTCATAAAACATACTTGCTCTAAAGTACATTCTTTAGTGAATCAGAAGACCGGAGAGATGGCTCAGTGGGTGCCAGCTACTAAGCCTAACAAAGAGTTCAATCTTCAAAAATAATTAAAATGTAGTTAAAAAATTTAGCATAAAGATAGAACCAGAAAATCACCTCCTGCTTGGTCTGACCTCAGTGAGAGAAGATGTGCCTAACCCTCAAGAGACTTGAGGCCCCAGTAAGTGGGGAGGTCTGGCGGAGGCAGGGGACACCCTCTTGGAGACGGGGGTGGGGGAAGGAAGAAAGGGATATAAAACTGTGGGAGGACAGACCACCGGGGGGGGGGTAATGACGGAACTGTAAAAAAATAAAAGTAATTACAAAAAAATAAAACGTTGACACACATACACACACACAATCAAAACAAAAAAAAGACAAAAAAATATAAAGCAAAACAAATACCACTCTGAATGGTAGCAGAGAAGAAAAGTTAACATCAATATTGGAGAAATGGCTCAGTGGTTAAGAGCACTGAATGTTCTTCCAGAGGTCCTGAGTTCAATCCCAGCAACCAAATGGTGGCTCATAACCATCTGTAATGGGATGCAATGCCCTCCTCTGGTGTGTCTGAAGACAGCTACAGGTATTTATATACATAAAACTAAAAACAAACTAAAAGCAAACAAACAAACAAACAAACAACAACAACAAACCATCCCACAGCTATAAACTATGACACCGAAAACAGTGACCTTCCTGCAAAGTATACTGGGACAAAAGTGACAAAAACTTGGGAACAACCAACCCCTTTCTGGTTAGATTTGATGAACTGAAACTCATATGTGACACTGCTAAAGTGGCCAAGAACCAACAGTTAGGGACTAGGAGAAAACCTGCTATTATTATTCTGCTAAAGGAACAAAGCAATAAAGGGAGTCCTAATATCACATTGCTATACCTGTAGATCAATGAATTGTTCAACCCTTATCACCAAAGTTTCTTTTTGCTTTTAGTAGACGGTAATTAACAAAGAAACCCACAGCTGGACAATGGGCAGAAAGACATTGGATCACTCAGCCCTAAATGAGATAGACGCCTTTATTAAACAACTACCCACAAAGCTTAGGGGAGCAAAGGCAGAAAGATTGTAAGAGCCAGAGATGGTGGACACCACCAAGGAAACAGTGTTTCCCAAACACGAGAGAACTGATGCCCATGTGAACTCGAGACAGAGACAGAAAGAGCATGGACAGTCCTTCACATGTTCAAACCAAACCAAATATCAAACTGAGAAGGGAAAGTGGAAACATCCTACCCCTAAAGCAACAGGCCACTTGCAACTGATACCTGTGCACTACTACATGTTATAACTCACTGCAGGCCAGGCATCACACCTAGGAATAATTGGCCAAAGTCTCCCTTTTATTACATCAACATAGATGTCACCTGTTAAAATGCCATCAAACATTTGAAACAGAAACACAGCCTATGCCGTCTACATAGGCCAGGACTCCTTGTGCATTCGAGGAGCTAAGAACAGCCTAATTTTAAAATTATACCTTGGCTCTGCAAATTTATCTTCTTTTTCTTTGGTAATTTAATTTGCCTGCTAAGAAAGCTTATATTCTCTGAAGTGTTGTAAGTTCAAATTATTGTATCTTTTGAAGAATTCTCATGGACAAATAGCAAATCTGCTTGAATTTGATACTATATAGTCAAATGTTCTACTTATGAGGTATAGCTCCCTAATATGCTCCTTGGGCAGATTCTTATCAGTTCAGGAATATCAGTTCATTTTTAGGGGTTAAAAACTGAAATAAAGTAAATTGGTTTAAAGTGCCATTCACCTTAATAAACATATTTGCAAATCTGGCACAATTAAATATTCTTAGAAGTTGGAGTATGATTCATCTTTTAAAATTATAAGGAAAGGGTATATTTATGGTACACGATCCAAATGCTGACATGAAAATGAAATTTGAAAATTAAATGAAGAGAGTTGATTATGTAAATTGCAAGGCTCAGATCATTTACATGTGATGAAAATTACATATCAGTATGAAACACAAGGGCATTATCAGTCATCATTATTCTTTGAACTGGGCTTTTTTTTTTTATGGGCTTATCACAGAACAAAAAGAAAAGATTGACCAAGAGCCTAGTGACACTTTCAATGCCATGAGAAAACATCAGTGCCTTGACTCACCATCAAAAATCTACTCAGCTCTGACATGCCGCCCTTTCATTGACTCAGGCCTGGGTGTCTCTTACTGGAGTTTATTTTGACGTACTTTGTAAGCAACAAACTCTAATGCTTCTGCTTCCCACCTATGAGATCAGTGCAGGCTCCAGCGCTGTAAGGGCTAAGGAACAGCCAGTCATCTCATTGATAAAATAAGCATGGGACATTAGCACCTAATGGAAACCAGTGTTCTGCCTCTGCCAGCACTCCTTAAGACACAGAAGCCACAGTAGGGGAAGAACAAACACAGGCAGGTTGCTCTAGAGCAAGAGACAATCTGTACATCATTATAATATCCCAGGGAACAATTCTGATACCCATCAAACATGCTATCATTCATATTTACCTACTTTTTAAAATAGTTCTATCAGGATCAATGGACCTACACAACAGGATTTACTGTCTTTCTCCAAGACTTTAAACAATGCCTGACCCACAATTGGTGTTCCATGAATGCCTCAATCTCACTTGGGGGGGGAGAAGAAAGCAATCACAAGGGGGGGGGAAGGAGGGACCTGGGAGTGAAAGTGGACAGGGAGGGGAGGGAGTGTGTGGGAGAGGGGAACCTGATCTGATATTAGGTGGGGTAAAAGGACAGAAGCCCCAAGTGCCAACAGAAAGAATGGAAACAGGCAACCTCAGGAGGTAGGAAGTTGGGGGAACCCTCCACAATATACTAGAGACTTGGGAGGTGAGAGACTCTCAGGACTCAAGGGAGGGACTCTACAGTGGGGAGAGGGAATTTGTAGAGACCTCCTCCAGCAGAAATACAGGGCATCAAGTGAGGGATGGAGTTACCAGGCCACAGTCACAACTCTGACCCATAATTGTTCCTGTCTGAAAGAACTTCAGGAACAAAAATGGAGAAGATCCTAAGGAAAAGGAAGTCCAGCAACAGACCCGAAGTGGGATCCAACTCAAGGGGAGACCACAATGCCTGACACTATACTAAGGGTATAGAGCACTCACAAAAAGGGACCTAGCATGACTGCCTTCCAAGAGACCTAGCAAGCCAACAAGCAGGTGAAAGAGTCAGATCCAGATATTTGCACCCAACCAATGGACAGAAGCTGTAGATCCCTGTGGTTGGATTAGTGAAAGTTGGAAGAAGGTGAGGAGGAAGGTGACCCTGTGGGAGGACCAGCAGTCTCAACTAACCTGGACCCCTGAAATCTCTCAGACACTGGATGACCAACCAGGCAGCATACACCAGCTGATATGAGGCCCCCAACACATAGACAGCAGAGGACTGCCGGGTCTAAGTTCAGTCCGAGAAGATGCACCTAACCCTCAAGAGTCTGGAGGCCGCAGGGAGTTTAGAGGTCTGGTGGGGTGGGGGTAGGGGTAGTGGGGACATCCTCATGGAGACAGTGGTAAGGAAAGAGGTATGGGATGTGGAACAGTCAGAGGGTGGACTGGGAGGGGAATAAAATGTGGAGTATGTAAAAAAAAAGGACAGAGAGAGAATAAATAATAATAGTAAAAACAACATATTACACATAAATTTCAAAAATTTCCCTTGAAAATTAAAATTATACAAAGAAAAGACTTCATAGACATTTTCTTTGCATACTAAAGGGTCAGACATTCTCTAATATGCAATAACATCCCCCCTTTTTAGCATTACTGAAACTTCAGTAGAAAAATGATAACAAATTCTTATCATTATCTTAGAATCTAACTGGCTTCATACGGGAGGATGGTAAATATACCCTAATTTTAAATGTCCACTAGTGACACACAAATTTATATTTTATATTCCAAGACAATACACATGTCAACTGGATAAACTGAAGAGCTATCTGCCCTTCCTCACTAAAATTATTAAATGCTGGCTGAGATCACCAATAGATCACCAAGTCTTATATAATTAAGTTATCAATGCATTTTAAGTTTTAAAGACAAATATGCTGTGGGAGCTTAAATTCTGGGTGGCTTACTTGTAGCGAAACCAAATCAGGGTAGAAATGTAAATGATTTCTGTCCATACAAACATACTATTCATTTAATTGCATCCAGATACTTTACAACATAGTTGAATAATCCAAATACTTCACTGTATGTAGAAATTTATGTTCCATAATGATTTCCTATTAACACACTTTCAATCTTCTATAGACATCATGGTACAGTTATCATGACTGACACGGTAGTGGCTATCATCATCATGAATAGCTAATGTGCTGGCTAAGTTCGTAAAGAGCTCAAGCTATGTGCTCCAGATTGCTGAAAACTGTGAACAGGAGGGGGCCTTAAGAAAGCCATTGACATCACTCCTGCCATCGATGAAATTATGATAGCAAAAAAAAAATTAGATAGAATGATTTTGTTTAAAAGACCTCCTGAAAGAAAAATTCATAGCCTCTCAAGGAATTAAAATCTTCAATCTCAGGATATTCTTTAGTTCTAATCTAAGCCCTTGTGTTCACCAGCCTCTCATCCTGTTCTCAGTGGGTTTGTTCGATAAATATTTGTTAAGTCTCGGCTCTCATTCTGTACTTGGAGAACATAGAAAGCCACTACTCATCTTTCTCTTATAAAGCCCTCCATTCTTAAAGACTGTTATTAACTCCCCACTCGCTTTGTCTCGAGCCTGAACAATCCAATTCTTTAGAGATGCTTCATTATTCTGATTGGTCTTAAGTTTCAATTTATATAGAGACCTTTCTCTTCACATTCTCAGCATCCCTCCTTAACAGAGATTCAATTTGGACATCTTATTCTGGAACTTCAGCCATTATTAAACACAGCCAATCACATATTGCTACACAGCTTTGTCTTGTGACAGTCATCCACACTCTGTATGTCCCTGTCTACCTGTTCCGATGTCTTCTGAAATTTCAACTCATCAGAACACTGGATTCAATAGCAAAAGCTCTTTTACCTCAACAAACCCTGTTTTGCTGAAATAGCTTCAGTGGGATTTTTTTTTCATCATGATTCCCTTCATCTAATATGATTACAAATAAACTGAATATAATTTTAAGGCAAAGCATAACAATGAAAAATACCATCTGGTATTAGATGATGGCTTTAAATAACTCCATTGTCTGGCTCAAGCCCATTGTCTCTAGAGCCTACTGTACAATTCCCAACAAATATTATGATATTGGCTTCATGAGAACTTTTACTTTTCTGACCAAGTTGGAAATGCAAACTTGATTCTTTTTTTATAAGTGCTTATTAAGAATATGATTGAGCAGAGCTTGTTTTGGTATAATAACAAGATTAAACGATTGCTATGTTGCTTTTCCTAAGAACCTGGATATTGATTTGTTCACTGAGTTAGCAATAGCAAAACAGAAACTCTGCAACTACTTGTATATATACACAATTTGAATATATTTTCTGTACAATTTTACCAGAAAAAAAAAGTAAAGCATTCATAGAGGGCTTAAGACATAGCTCAGCAGTAGAGCAATTACCCAGTATGCACAAGACCAGGAGTTCAGTGCCGAACTTTGTTTTTTTAACTACTTTTATAGTGAATTATAAATATTTTGACCCTCTGTACTCATAAAGCTCATACGTTAACGAATAGGTTAGAAATGATACAATGTATCCTTTCAATATTTGGTTTAAAAGATGGCAGAGTTGAGAATGTGAGTTTTATCTTGTGTGAGCCTCTGAGTTCTGTCCATATCACTACCAATGAAATAGGCTAAATACAATCTAGATACTTCAAACATGTGCATTCAACATGATCTAATAGCTTCAGACATCCAGGTGCGGCCAAAAAAGAAAAAAGATGACAGAGAGACATGGGACCTTGTACAATCAGGAATGGCCCCAAAGCCTTTTCAGGGTGATGATAGATGTAAATAAGTGTCCAGACTTCAAAATAATTATGAATCTGAGAAGCCAGGAAGAAATGAATCCTAAAGCTTAATAAGTGCATAGCATTAGACTTTCTAAAACAGGAGAAGAGAAAGCTACAAATCACTCAGCCTTCAGAATGCTGTGACATAATTTGGCTCTTATCCCTATTTCCTGACATGGGGATCCTCGAAGCTTACAATTTCTGAGTTAAAGTGTCTTTTTATGTGTTAGGGCATGTCTGGCCTGGAGGCTCCTCAGAATCATCAAAAGTTCAAAGATCCATGAAGGTACTAGAAAAGTATAGTATACAGGCAGGGGATAGAACATCTTCATCCCTTTGTCAAAGCCTGATCCTTCATATCTCTACTATTTGTTGCTGCATCGAACTTTCTTATACTATGCTCATCATGTATAAGTAAACTGTACCCATGAGTTCTATGTTTCCTAACAAACAAGCACATTTCACAATATTTCTGTGGAATGCTGAGTTTAGGGAGCCATCCTTCTGTTTACCTGGTCTTAGTCCAGCCTGAGCTAAGTTCCGGTTATCATTTAGTACATTTTCAGCTGCCCTGCAATTTGGAGGGCTATTTTTGACTTTCCAGATGTTAGCAGAAAGAACAATGTTAGAATAGACAAAATCCCAGTTGCACAAATAAAAATTTCAGAGGTCTAATATATAAGCCAATGAGTAAAACTTACTAAACATACACAGAATTATATGTTTTTAAATATTTACCTTATGTTTTTAATTGTGGATATCTTAGGGAATAAGTACATATGTTTGAAGGGGGCAAGAGAAGGCATTAGATCCTCTGTAGCTATAGTAACAGGCTGTTGTGAGCCACTCAAGATGAGTACATGGAACCAAACTCTGATCCTCTCCAATAGCAGCAAGTACTCTTAATCCCTGAGACATCTAACCCACCAGACAGATATTTTTCATTTTAATGACATGGCTGTTTTGTGGCACAAAAATAAATTATGTGACATGGAAGGTTTAACCTGTCATATTGTAGTAACTACAGTATTATCTGTACATAAATCTTAGCATTACCTTAAATACACGCTAAAATTCATTTAATGAAAAATAGAAGAAAATAGCAGCATGAATGAATGTTCCTGGAGACCCTATAGGAAAAGATTACAAAAATAATTTTCTAGTATCAAAGAATTTAAAAATTATAAGAAAAGAATACAAAGGGGTTAAACTGTTAATTTCTGAAAAATGCTACTACAAGGAAATAATGTTTTAATCTGTGTTTAAATAAAGGGATAAAGGTAAGAGTAGAATGTATCAGCAATCAATTATAGCTATTTGTCCACATATTACATACACTATTGATCCCTGACATATGAATCTTATATCTAAATAATTACTAGAATCTTGAACTTTGGTGTTAGATGTATTTGAAATGGAACCTTATCTTTTCCTAAAACTAAGGTGGCTTTCCTTTTAAGAACAAAAAATATCTACAATTGCTACAGTCTGGAAATCCAATTTTTTCAAAATGTCACCAGACCTCTTCCCCTTTGTTTGGTTTTGGGTTTTTTGTTTGTTTGTTTGTTTGTTTTAAGCATATCCTTTTAATATTGTACAAGAATACATGTTTTTGTAAAGTCTTTATTTGTTAAAATTCATTGACTAATTCTTTTGTTCGTTTCCTTTGAAAGTCATGATCACTTTTACATAGGCTGAGATCAAGACAAAGTTAAACCTATGCAAACACTGGAACTTTGAAAACTATTGTGTACTTTTCTGGGGTTTATTAGGATGTAATGTTCTGCTCCTTAATTATAATAGCTAGAAAAAGGTAAAGGAGATCTTTTTTATTAGATGTTTTCTTTATTTACATTGCAAATTTTATCCCTTCTGAAAACCCCCATATCCTATCCCCCCTCCCTGCTCACTAACCCACCCGCTCTGCTTCCCTGTCCTGGCATTCCCCTACACTAGGACATCAAGCCTTCAGGATACCAAGGGTCCCTCCTCTCAATGAATGAAGAATAAACATGTTGCAAATGTATGGAAATGTAACATGCCATCCTCAAAATTTATATGAATCTTAATGAAGTTATTTTATTTGCTTAAAGTTTCAGGCTACCAAAAGCATAACTGAAAACAAAAGCAGATTTCAAATGCAAATGTGTTCTTATAACTAAAGAAGGACTTGCCAATCATGAAAGCATGTACACTTTCCAGCTGGCATGAAAAGCTCAGGCGAGCTTGACTCTCAGTATTGAGTAAGTTATAGACTTGAAGAAACACAGAACCATTCAATTACATAAAAACTAAATATCAAACGTCTGCACAAATGAACTATGGTGTACATGTTTTTCATCACAAGAAACGGGAATATTACAGCAATTCCAGTCTATAGACATGGTAAGAGATAGTAAGGGCTAAAGCTGAATTTGGATGCAAGACCAAAGAAATCGAATAAACATAAGTGTAAAATAGTGAAAGTTCTCAACTGAAAGAACTGTAAACTCTAAAATCAAACAAAGCCCAACTATATTCTGCACAGTATCCCTCTCTGCACAAATGAGAAGATTTGGAATGCGGAAATTGTGTGAGTAAGAGAAAGGCACGGGATGGAGGGTTGATGTAAATGGTAAGATCCACCTCCACCCCAAAAAGATAAAGAAAACTACAGTGGAAAATGGCATTTAGGAATACCAAAACACTACTCAGTAACAATGAAAAATTTAACAGGATTCTTTAATTCTCATTATTTTCTTTTCTTTTATTGGATATTTTCTTTATTTACATTTCGAATTATCCTATTTCCTGGCTTCCCCTCCAGAAACACCCTATCCCATCCCCCTCCCCCTGCTTCTATGAAGGTGCTCACCCACCCACCTACCCACCTACTCCCGCCTCTCCGCACTGGCATTCCCCTACACTGGGGCATTGAGCCTTTATAGGACCAAGGCCCTCTTCTCCCATTGATGCCCACTAAGGCCATCCTTTGCTACATATGCGGCTGGAGCCTTGGGTCCCTTCATGTGTACTCCTTGGCTGGTGGTTTAGTTCCTGGGAGCTCTGGAGGATCTGGTTGGTTGATATTGTTGTTCTTGATATGGGTTGCAAAGCCCTTCAGCTCCTTCAGTCCTCCCATTTCTTTTTAAGATCTGGCAAAAGGTTTAAAGGGCTATTATGCAGAAATGGCATACTGAATAAAATAAATTAAATCTGAGAGTGTTCATTCTTTAAGCTTATATGAACAGTGTCATTTTAGAAGAGTCAAGAAGTTGAACTGTAATATGCAATTATGTTTTATAAAAATGATTTTTTCTTGTATTTATCACACATAGCTATCAGGCATTATTAAAATATGGTTCAAACACGTGTGTGTATAATGTAGCCTTCATTGATTCTGTTTTGAGACAGGGTCTCACACATCCCAGGACGGATTCAATATTGCTAAACTCCTGATCCTCCGGCTTCTTCCTTTCAAGTACTGGGATTACAGTCACGAGCCATGCCCTGCCAACCCTGTCTAGCTTATTGGAAACTAGGAGTTAAACCCAGGATTTCATCATGCTACATATACACTAGTCACTAAGCTATTTCTTTAGGTCTACCTGGACTATTTTTAAAATAGGCATATATAAGTATATGGAATGGGTACCTTCTGCATCTATGGTCAATTTGGTATAAATATGTGCTACTATGTCATAGCTATAAAAAATAAGATTGAGTAAGTTAGCATGTAGAAACTCTCTGTGTACAACACTACTAATTAACATTGTGTGTATCATACTTTAGGGGGATCTCAAAGAACAAGCAAAGTATTCCAGATAAGCAAAGGATAGAGATGCTTTTTTTCTATAACATGAAGAGAGTAGGCTTCACATGGCTCCTGGCATTTGAAATGGTGTCAATTCAGTTTGCTTTAGCGTGTAACTCATAAATAAAGGTTAGTTATTAGAAAGGATATTTTTATAATCTGAATGGGCAATCTTAGCTATGTAAATTTTCATCTTTACATATCACAATGGTGCAGAGTGTTTAAGGAAAATATCCCACCCAGAAAACACCTAAGACCTCGATCAGAATCAGCTCTTCTGCCACAAAGAGGCATGGATTGTGATAATAAAGAAAGGAAGCCATGCATGAGAACATAAATGATCAGACACTAGGAACTAGATAACTAAATTACCCAATCCTGGCCTCATTTAATAATCTGTATGTAACACAGAAGTGACAGAATGCTAACACATCGTCTGGGTTGACCAAAGATGAGAAAACAAAGGCCCATGCTGTATAATCCCATTTTGCAATAAAAATACAGGCACACGGGCCAAGGAACATTTTAGATGTTCCTCTCTTGATTCAAAGAACTATGAATTCTGCTAACTCTGAGAATTATGTGTCTCCTAAGTTCTTTGCATCTCAAGAATCTTCTAACTCTGAATTTTTACTATGACGAGATTCTTTTTATATTCCTTAACTTTTAAAACACCCTACAATATCCTTTGTTTGTAAATGAGAAAAATTAAGCACAAATTAAATTACTAGCATAGGATTTTGAGAGTCCCTTCCTCCCTCCCTCCCTCCCTTCCTCCTCTCCCTTGTCTTTACCTCCCTCCTTCATTCCCACCCTCGCCTCTTTTCTTATTTCCTTCCCTATCTCTTTTCTCCTCTTCCTTTGCTTTCTCTTTCTTCCTTTCCCCCTATGTGCTCCACATTTCTTTTAAGACAAGGTCTCCATGCATAGACCAAAAATTTACAGTCCTTTCTCTTTTGAGTTCTGAGCTTATAGGTATATGGTATTGTAACTGGCTTTGTTAGGTTTTCTGAGTATCAACTGGAGGGATCTTGAATTTAGTCTCCATGTAGTAATTAGGTGCTCAAATACATGGACATAAGAACTGACCTGTCTCTTGTAATTTTTAAAGGGCTGTAACAATTATATTTGGAATAAAATGAGCAAAATTGATGGATGCAAAGGTTGCTGTGACTGACAGTGATCAGGTGGATAGTTTTTTTCTCTGACATCTCACAGTTACGGGGAAAATATGGGGAAATATCCCTCACCAGTGTCTGAAAAATAGGACTCTCGCCCACATCTTTATTTCTGATCTTCTATTAATAAAAATCAAAATACCGACTACTGTTGTTATATTCAAAAGGACTAAGAATTTTTTTTTTTCTTGGTCAGAAAGTAAATGACTGTGAGGGAAAAATTACAGACCATTATGGCATGCCAATCATCCAAATTAGATAAACACAAGCAAGAGAAAGAGGCCAGAGACAGAGTGCAGGGTAGAGAATGGTATGAAGGGTAACAAACAGCTCACTCACTTTGCACAGCCATTGTATCAGCTCAGTTATCGGAGGAAAATGAGTCATTTGGGCCTTGAGTTATAATAAAATCTTACAGAATGTTTTGTGTTTGAATAGCTAACACCTCAGGTGACTTGCAATAGGTCTCCACGTATCTTATTCAGTTTAGGCAAGACTGCAAAAGGTATGAATACTTTTATGCCTCTCTCACAAATGATGAAATGTAGGGAAGAATTTCAGTTTTCTCTTCCAAGGTAACTATAAATGTATGGAGTAAAAGAAGACAAGCTTAACCAAGTTCTTAGGGATAAAAATGATATGTAAATTTCTTTACTGGAACAATATTCCCTTCCACAAATCCTCCTAATGATCTGCTTTGGTCTTTTTAAATCATTAGTCCTTTCTATTCAAGAGATTTTTCTAGCTACAAATAGATTTTCTGGACCAGATTTTAAATCTCTAAAGTTTAAGCCCTAGTATCAAGTAACTGATTAGAAAGCAAAATGAGAGAAGAAATAATTTGAAGGTGTTAGGAAGTTGTGACAGAAAACCATGGGAGATCACAGACAAATTTAAGTCCCTTATGGATTTAACTCTCCTGTTTTTCTCAAACATAATTTGATCATGCAAATTTTGACTAAATACCACCAGAACAGATTTTTTTATATCTTCATTGTGTATATTCATAATTCTATTATCTAAAGGATATACAACAATTAAAGTCAATGGTAATGTTTAAACTATGTGCCTTTATTAAAAAATATATGATGAATAAGGTGTGTGTGTGTGTGTGTGTGTGTGCATGTGTGTGTGTGTGAAGTTTTGAGACATGGTTTCTCTGTGAAGTCAAACTGTCCCATAACTTGTTCTGTAGACCAGGCTAGATTTGTTCTCAGAAATCCGCCTGCCTCTGCCTCCAGAGCACTGTGATTAAAGGCATCACCACTACTGCTCAGATCAAGATGCACATATTTAAGTGAGGCTAAAGAGATTGTCTAGCAGTTAAGAGTACTTTCTACTCTTGCAGATGACAGGAGTTCAATTTCTAGTACCTTAGGAATAACCACTCTAATCTAAAGACTTCTGCAAATAACACTGTATATTACCCTTGCTCTTATGATCTGGACAGTGATAAGGGAAGCTGGGTGTCCAATGAATTTGGGCTCTAACAGTAAACACTGCAAAGCTTTCTGTAACTCATAGAGCACAATAAATAAGAATTTTTGGTTCCGTGTAAGCATATTTCCCCATCTTCATGTTCCAACCACAAGAACAAGCACTATGAGCTTTAAAAATGCTGAATATTTGTTATCTTGATGTCAGTTCGGCAGGATAGTGACATGGGGATGGATGGCAATCATACCAAGAAAGGTAAAATTAAGTGGAAATGTGGACGTTATGATGTGACCTTTTAAGAACCAGCATATAATTCGAAGCTAATACATACTTATTACCTAAGGTCTTAAAAAAGAAATTTTCACAGTAAAAATTTACCATCCCAACCTTTTGTTTCCTTTCAGCTATAATATCCACCTCCCATGGTGCTAGTTATCTGCCTCACATACAGAATAGGTACCTCAGTAACATTATTACACACACACACACACACACACACACACACACACACACACACACATACATACATATTATAGTCACCTTCATTTTGCAGATGAGGAAGCCAAGGTTCAGAGCTGAAATGCCTTCCCCCTCAGAACAGGGAGAGTCATTCTCTAAATCTGTTTCCCCTTAACATGGAGTCAATTAAGGTAATTTTCATCCTGCTCATCATCGTGTTGTCCTAATTGCACAAGCAGCCTGGTAACCAATGAGCATTGAATGTGTACATTTTATGTGGTCATTTCCATTTCTCAATTGCTGTGTCTCATGTCAATGAACTCAAATTCAACTAGTCTAATGCTTACCTAAACAGCTTTCTGATTACGACTTGATGAATGTTGTTTTCTGTTGTGGTGATTTCTCAGGATAAATCAACAGCATATTTCTGATGATGATTTGATGTGCCATGCTGCTCAAACACAGGCAGAGAATGATGTTCTTGACAATTCAAAATTCCAACACATGAAATGTATTTACCATATTATAAATCAGTAAAGCCACGCACTGGAAGGTACTTGATTAAGACCTACTCTGATATTATATAGCATACAGAAGTTTCCAATTATAGCCTTCAATTTCATTCTGGGTAACGATTCTGTGGAGATGTGGCTTACACTTGGATACCCATCAGGTCATTTCTGTCATGTAGCCCTACATATACAGACAGACACACCCATGTCCCTTAATAAACCTAAAATTTTGAAAGCATAGTCCAGCAATTGCCTATGGGCCTTCCACCCAGAATGTACCCCACCCTAGATGATAGAACTATCTTTTTCATATAATTGGCTGCTGTAGCTTCTGTTCCATGGCAGAGGCTCAATAGCTGAATCCTAAACTAATTCCTGAGGCATCTGGACTTAACTCTGCAGGAAGTGCTACATGGTTTATTTGGTTATGTAGTCTTAAAATATCTTAATTAGCTGAATTCTTCTCCTTATCAGACTTAGGTTTCTGAGTAAGACAAACCACTCTAATGAGAACAAAGGATCTGCTTGCTAGTGGGGGCATATCTGATAGGCAGTAGTCTCTGAAATTCTTGAGCAGAGTCTAAAGATGGATTCTTTTCCTAGCCAAGCCTGATAAAAGCAGCATTAAGCGTGGCCTAGAAATGGCCACTAAATATTAATCGAAATAAAATAAAATAACTTTGGTAGATCTACTAAAGAGCATAAATAAATTAGGCATTATGAATTAACATCTTAATAATTTTAACATATCACTTTCAAGTGTGGTAAGAATATCTTTGTTTCTAGGAGACATGAAGGATCTCATCAGGGACATGCAGAAAACAGGTGGCATCTAAAACTGTTTGTTAAACATCACGAAAAAAAAAAACCTAAAATTGAATTCTTCATGTGTGGGACTCTTGCACTTTTCCAGCATGGCTTCAGGTTGCTGATATTCTCTTCTTCTGAAAGAATTGTTACAACTGATAACAAACTAGAGTACTTGGAAGCAAATTTTTTATCTGGGTCAAAAGTACTTACAAGTAAAAAGAATCACATAGAAGAAATAAGATTTAGAAAAGCGTTTTTCATTTCACTGGAAGTAAGCATTGCTTTCTTTCACCTTTCTATCTGTGTCTCACACATTTCACTACTGATTATATTGGCAGATCCTCAGGATATGTGGGTTCCACTTCACCATTTGTATTATCCAAAGCATTCACACACTAAAAGACTTTATAACATTCATTGTTTGCCTTCTGGTTTAGGCTCCCTTAGCCTCCATGCAAGTAAATCTCAGAGCAGAGAGACAAATAAGCAAGACTCTGAAATTGTTCTAGAAAAAAATGAAGGTTTCTGCAGAGTTCATAAAACATCTATATTCACATATTTTAAGGCTTGGATTTTTCAATGATTCCCTTTTTTACTGTCACACTCGATTTTCAAGTGTTTATTTAGCTCACTGCATAGTCTCTAATCTATGAGATAATCAACATTCACTGAGAAAACACATATTTATATAATACATATCAACTTCCAAAATGAGGAGCAAATCAGGATGGCCAAGATTCCTGCTGCTACTGAAAAATTTCATCCCAGCTCCATACCCACTATGACTAAGACGGTGAACACAAACATCCAGAGGAGACTTTGTATCATGGAACCTATTACAGTCTTCAGTTTGAGTTTAGAAATTCTTTTTTCACAGCTGTGGGGTATATTCTCTATCTGTGGCAGCTTTGAAAATTCTACTGAATATTCCTCCCTTAGTCATTAAAGCTGTTATTTACTAAGACAGCGAAAACCCTTGGTTCAATCTTCTGTAACTACTTCCCTAGCTCTTGCTCATGGCAGACCAGGACAACCTAACTAGACACAAGCAAGCACTTCATCAAAAGATACATTTGTCCTGTATAAGCAGGATAAGGCATCCAGGGCCTCAAGATAAATGTTTATTCAGAAGTACCAGTAGCCAAAGTTATCGGTGCTGATCCTGTGCAGTGAGGCTCCCTTATAGGGCACTCAAATGTCTTATGAACATAAGGGAACATTGGTCCTTCAAATTTCAAAACAGCAGGGATGAACCTGGAGAGGTCAGAGATCAAGGCCTCCTGCAAACTCCCAGATCTCATATGATTGTATTAAAGGCTCAGGGTGTCTGTGCATGGAGAACCTAGGGAGTTCCTTCTACCAGCCCAGTTGCTTCTACATCTGCATCAAAGTCAGTGCTTATTGAAGCTATTTGTGTTGTTGAGGTAAGACTGTCTGCCTGCTCACTCTGAAGTCACTGTGGTACACAGGCTTCCAGAAGCCTGAAATACCCCAGAGAGACTCTCAGTGGCCTTGCTGATGCTCTGAGGATGGCTGTGTATCTGATTCAGGGATTACTACAGTGGGTAGTAACAGTATTCCCAAGAGCCTCAGCACAGACATGGGTCCCTGCAGACTGCGTAGAGAAATACGGTTCTAACAATAGGAGTCTGATTTTTAATTATTTAAAAGAACCTTCTTTGAGGAGCTGAGGATGTGTCTCTGTGGTGAAATATTTACCACATGAGTATATAGATGCTTCTCTAGGACTCACACCAAGGCCCCTGAATTCCAGTGGGAGAGCAGGCCTACACTATATACCTAGAGAGAAAGAACAGACACCTGTTTGTTTTATCGCTATATCTAAAAGATCTTATTTACAAGATTTGCCACAATTGACAAAATTAAAGAAAAGTAACATATGTAAACAATGGAGTGCTGTCCTCTAGTGAGCAGGAGTTTCTGTCATGTGAGGCATCACATATGACCCAGAAGGTGGTGGGGCTTCATGAAGTAAGGCAGTCACTAAGAGCAAATACCATGTGACCTCACTCATAAAGGGACCCTGAAGAGAGCTGGCCTTGGCAAGGTAGGTATGGCTGATTGGTAAAGACAGCCTGGCAGAGGGGAGAAGGAATGAGAAGTGGGTGGCAGATGCAACCACAGCTAGACAGTGAGGAAACTCCATGTGTTGTCCTATGCTGAGGAGTGACTAGAGTTAGTAATATGTTTCAGCATACTTATATTTCTTATGTTCTTACCACAAGGAAATGGACAATGCCAGGTGATGAGCACGATAAACAACATGATTTGTTCATTGTACAACGTATACATGTCACAGAAAAACACCATGGTACCATCAATGTGTATGACTAGTGCACATCAACCAACAACTACAGGAAAACCAGGCTGAGACAAAAATTATAAAGTCTAAAAGTATAGAGCTATGAAGACCTGAGACTGCAGGGTGGCTCAGGGAGTAGAGTCACATGACCTGTAAACCTGAGAACCTGAGTTTGATCTGATCTCTGGAGTCATGATGGAAAGGGGAGGATCAACTTATGAAAGTTGTCCTTTGACCTCTGCAAGTTCTTCCTGGCAGAATTGTGTGTGCTTACAAATATATGCACAATAATAGGTAAAGTCGAAATTTAAAGTAAAAAAAAAAAACTTTAAATGAATGTGAAACCACAATACTTTAAGGAAGCACTAAGCCTCCAACTCTTTGCTAAAATTTGCAAAAAATAAAAAAATAATATTTAAAAATAAAATAAGACTTACAAAATAATATCAATGAAAGAAAATCTAAGTGTTCAGGGGAAAAAAAAAGGTGGCTTAGCCTTCCAGACTTTAGAACATGCATAAAAGCAGGAACGACTAGAGGGAAACACATAGGAATAACTTAAAATCTGAAAGTGGATATGCTGAGTGCACTGCTGTCCCTCCTCTACATAATGAGTGGGAAGATGGTACCCATGCTGGTGATGGCTAGCGAATGCCCACAGCACTGTTAATAATAAGGGTCTGACAAAGAACCTACTACCACTCAAACATTAAAAACTCTAACTCTATCTCTGTATATCAATTACAAAATTTAATCTAGTTAGATGACTAATAATAATAATAATAATAATAATAATAATAATATTTTAAAGTAAGTACATAAGCATACAGGCTTCTAGAGGTATGAACATTACTGTCTAGTACTCCAGTTAAGGCAAACACATGCTACTGTCAAACCAATGTTAGTAATCATTACAATAAATGCTTATGAGTATACACAATGACTCTTCAATCCACATACAGAATCCATATGATGAACATTGTATGGCAATAGTCCTTCATTTTGATTCCACTGAATATATAATGTTCTACTTCTAACATGATTTATTTGATCTTCAGTTGGTTCTTCATTTTTCACTTCTATTATTTCTACTGTCTTTATTTTAGTCTTCCCCTTGTTTATCTCATTTATTTTCTAAATACCAGCTGACTTATATTTCAGCTGATTCAGTTTTCTGCTTTAAAACGTATTTGGGTGGTCATTTCTCAGAAGACTCCATCTCTACAATTCTCTCTAAAACAAAATCAATGAATCAAGCAAACCGTTCAGGAATCTTAAAGATGTTATCAACACACTAGCCACCATCCTCCACCCAAAACAGTGGAGTTTTGTCCCAGTCTATATTTCTCCCTGACAGCACAAATAAATACACTTAGATTTTCTGAAGAATGGGAAACCCTTAGTATTTATAAATACATTTTATAGCATTTTAAAAACCTTACTTAATGTTATAAAAATAATAATTTTAAATAGATATATGACTATTTTTGATCAAAAGTAGAAAACACCACAAAATGATAAGACAAATAAATGTAACATGGAAAAAAAAGCATAAACTTTCCAAGACAAAGAAATAAGTCAGATAGCTAAATAGAAGTCAAGACCTATGAAGGTTTAGTACACAAAATTTCAAGTGTAGGAATTTTGATAAATAGTCATCTGAATAGTATATAGATGTTTCTGTTCAAACAAAATATATAGGGGCCTGGGAGAATCAGAAAAGTGTTGGCCAAGCAATGTTAAAGACTAAGATCAGATCCCAGGTGCCCGTGGAAGAGTTACACATAAGTTCCTGCCTATCACCCCAGCACTGAGGAAACAGAGCAGCAGTTCCTGAAACCTGGCTGGTCTGTCAGCCTAGTAAAACCAGTGACATTCAGGTTCAGTGAGAGACCCACGTGGAGAGAGATGAAAGAAAGACACTTGATACTGATTTGGGGTATCCTCGGGCATGTGCACATACATACACATACACCTTTATACACATATGCATACCAAAAGAACTAGCACACACGTGTGTGTATGAGTGAGCACACATATCACACACACACATGTGCACACACGTGCACACACTAAATAAAGCCAGTGCCATTCTCATTGTGCAACAGAAATCCCATACAAATAGAAAATGAGAAGTGAAACAATTGACTTGAGACATACTAATGTCAGTCAATGAAGAATGGACACAGCCAGGTCATTCTTTATAAGAGGATATCTAATATCGTATACCTGAAATCAAGAAATCAAGAGACATAGTTCTAGCCTTGTGTATGTGT
>NW_022196898.1:66340245-66347297 GCF_008632895.1 Mastomys coucha | reverse complement strand
ATTATTATATTCTAACTGTAACATACAAGATGCGTTCAACATTCAATGGAAGATAATTTTACTATTAATGATATTAAATACACATT
This sequence comes from Mastomys coucha, assembly GCF_008632895.1. Classification (NCBI taxonomy): domain Eukaryota; kingdom Metazoa; phylum Chordata; class Mammalia; order Rodentia; family Muridae; genus Mastomys; species Mastomys coucha. The sequence continues at coordinate 66,347,211 of NW_022196898.1, read as the reverse complement.
GGCTGCACCCATCATTAATAGCCAAAGCTTTTTCATCTTTAGTAATCAAACATAATCTATGTAGAAGAAACTAAGTAAAACCAAACTTCAGCCAAAGAATTAAGGATAGAAACATGGGCCAAATCTATTAGATTGTCCAATAGAAAGCAGAAACAATAGTGTGTGGAACGAAATAAAACACTAAGACCAAATGTTTACAAGAGTCTGTCTTCTGCAAATAGATACGCAACTTGAGGGAGGCATAGCAGTGTGACATGCCTATGATCCCAGGTACACACTACACTAAGGAGGACTGGAAGGAACACCTCACTAAGCTACAGAGTTATTAGATCAAAGTGAGCCTTTGCAATGTATCGAAACCCTGATTCAAAATTCAGGTAAAAATAAAATATCTGGAATCTTAGTGGTAGGGCAGTTGCTAGAACATTGGCCTGGGTTGCTCTTAAGTAATGCCAAAAAATGAAAGCCTAACATTCTATCACACTTTTATTTAAGTGCCCCTCAGTGATCACATAGGATGATCCACAATTAAGACATATATTTTAAAATAACAAGCTAGTAGGGCACCAATTTAAAAGGCATAATTTAAAATCAATCCAGTAAAACAATTAGGCTATAGACTTTATTAGCATCAAGCAGCAGCATCACCAAATGACAAATACAGCAGAGAGCAGAAAAACAATACCTCCCCACTCTTGTTGATAACTAGGACATTTTTTTAAATCCTGAAAACAAGCAAAATAAGAAAATATGTATAGTCAAGACCTGTCGGAGTTGCATCTATTATCATTTTAGCCTCTGTGTTGTATTTAAGATGAGAAGGTATAATTTTTGGAAAGCAAGAAATAATGGAAAAACTAAAATACAAAAACAACTATGTAACTATAGTCGAGTTTTATATATGGCCACGCTCACATTTAAACAAGGGTAGTAAGTAAGGATCAGAAACAAGTAAGGGACACAGCTGTTCATAGAGATTAGATGATAATTTCTCAACATTCATTACAGTAGCCAGCCACTCGGCTTCTGGAAAAGCAATCCCACAGAAACACACAGATATGCACCTAACAAAGAATGGACAAGGAAGATTAATGCACTTAGATTACAGTGGTGACATTATATGTCCTATAAAAAGAAAAGTTCTATGTACGGTTCCATATGCATGCCATAGCATACTATATCGTCATTAAAGCTAATGGAATATAATATGCAGTGCCCAGGAATCATTTGAACTCTATATTATAAGTAGCAATTAATAATCAATCATGATATTAAAAACATAATGTAACACTTAAGTCTTTATAAAATATTTCATGGAAAGCAATATTTTTTTAACAAAAATATTTAACTGCAATAGAAAGAAAACAAACTAATGGATGAAATTCAATTACCTAGAGCTTCCAGAGGGAACATCGCCTTAGAGGCCTAGAGTTCTACACACCTAACATTAAACTAAAGCTAACTTGTATGAACACTGATGTGTGAGAAGAGTCAGTGGCCAGGCTAATTTGGCAGAGTCACTAAACATTTAGTGTTAAAAACAGTTTCCAGAGTCAATACACGTTTTCAGTCCATAAGATAATCCTACAGTTTTAATACCTAGAGCAACTTATATTGTTCCTCTGGGGAAAAGATAATTAAACTCTCTATACAACATCATTTTAAATAGTCTAACATAATCAATTCACCAGTAAGATGCGTGCTGTCTACCTCTATGTCACTAGCTTGAGTACAACAAAGCAAACATTTTGTTCATGACGTTTATTTTATTTGAAATGCTTATAACAGTGCAGGGCAGAGTCAGTCCACAGAGATTAGTTGGTTGAATGAAGAAGAAGGACAACCTGGAAAAGTTGAAAACTACATGAGTAATAAGCTCACGCAGCGAGGTGAGCTGCTGAGATGTAATGAGAAACAGCTTTCTAGGAAAGAGGAGAGCATAGGCAAGGCTTGAAATGAGTAGGTGTATTTCCACGATGGATGATCTGGAGCTCAGTTAAGTGGGAGCCAGCCTAGAGATGATGACCTGCCTTAGGAAGAAGAATTGACTTGGGTGAATAAGTCTTTCTTATTTGGGCATCAATATTGCTGTGAGTTGCCTATGGTGGGGAAGTCTAATAAATAAGGAGTGAAGACAGATCTTCGCAGGAGAAAGCTTTGATTGTCATCAGACAAAAGCCTAGGATGAGGGCAAGGATGAGCAGAGCATGAGGAAAGAGTATTATGAGATGTAAAGTATGTCTCCTGTCGACAGGAACAGACTAAGAGCACCGCAAGTGTGTGCGCTGGATTCATTCAGCAAACTTGATACTAAGCAATGACTGGAGCAGAGGAGGAAAAATCTACATTGTGGTGAATGTAAAGTAAGGGGGAGATGAGAGATCGTCAATTCTACACAATGAATGGTGACTCTGAAAGCTCATCCTGGGCAGATGATTGTCATTTGCATCTGAAAATGTCTCCATTGCAACATGTTCCATACTAGTCAATATTCTCTAAAAGAACAGCAGCAGTAGAAGGAATGTATAAGGGGCATTTCATAGATTCACTTACAGCACACCATCTAGGTGATCCAGCAATGACTCCTTTCACCATAGAGAAGCTGATATCAGGAGAGCCCCCCATTCTGCAAATGAGAAACCTCAATAGCCCCAGATTGTCACTGGAGTTCTGGCAGATTCCTGGTCTAAACTTACAAGCCAAAGAAGCTGAATTCTAATTCAGCAAAGGATAACAAGGAATGGACAAAGAAGCTTAATGCATTCAGATTACAGTGGTAACATTATATATGTCCTGTAAAAAGGAAAGGTCTACATATGATTCCATATGCATAGCATAGTATACTATATCGTCATTAAAGCTAATGGAATGTAACAATATGCAGTGTCCAGGAATCAGTTTAACTCTATATTATATGTAGTAATTCATAATTAATCATGACATTAAAAATATGTTACACATAAGTCTATATAAAATATTTCATGGAGAACAATATTTTTTAAACAAAAATATCCAACTGCAATAGAAACAAAACAAACTAATGGATGAAATTCAATTATCTAGAGCTCTCAGAGAGAACATCTCCTTAGAGGTCTAGAGTTTTACACAGCTAACATTAAACTTAAACTAACTTGTATGAACATTGGTGTGTGAAAATAGTCACACCAAGGGATAACAGTTAGGGATAACAGTAACTCTGACAGATGTAGTAGCAACATGTCAACAGAGTGGATAAACTTGCCAACATGACACAAAGGCAAACAGGCAAAGAGTAAGCACTCTTTTTCTCTTGGACTGCCTTTATCTGGGCTACAGTCTGAAGAAGACCTCAGGTCTTCTCCCACTTCAGTTCAACTGATCAGGAAAATCCCTCAGCAGTGTACCAAAGTATTGCCTGTTGGTTGGTGCACTCAAGCTGACAACCAAGTTTAAGCATCACACATAATTTAACTGATATTTTGAAGTAACAAACTTGGACTGCAGAAATAGAAAGAAGTACACTCTACCTGGATCCTTGATATTAGGAGCTTGGAGAATGAACAGCATAAGATAGAATACTGATGCTGTTGACTTGCAATAGACTTGCTTCATATTCTGATTTGAAAAGAATGCAGCATAAACAACTCTAACAAACGGGTTCATTGAACTGCCTGCCATCACTGTGGCTTCTAAGGGCTCCAGATGTGCACAGGCTTTCACTGACAGAATATATGCTTTTAGATGTTCTAAGACAGTACTTTGAAAGCATAGACATATCAAGGGGAATATTTGAAAGTGACTTATTTCAAATAATAGGGAATATTGAGAACAGGATGATTAGATTATTGATTATAGCATATATACTCATTTATATTGTTGAACACAAATAAGATGATTATAAAATTGTGATGGTAAAAATACTTTATATTTCCCTGATATAAATGAATGAATATGCTATAATCTATAAATTAGGTTTGATTCTTAGACCATGGTGAATGTCACTACACAAAATCCATATTTTTGTTTCGTTTTGTCCCAATTTTGTTTGGTTTTGAGATACTGGAGATCACATTAGCTATCCAAGCACTCTAACTACCAAGGTAAACCCAGGCTTAAAACATGAAGTTGTGCCAGGCGGTGGTGGCACACACCTTTAATCCCAGCACTTGGGAAGCAGAGGCAGAGGCAGGTGGATTTTGTGAGTTCAAGGCCAGCCTAGTCTACAGAGTGAGTTCCAGGACAGCCAGGGCTACACAGAGAAACCCTGTCTCGAAAAAAAAATTAAAAACATGAAGTTGTTAGGTGAGTTTAATTCCAATATTAGCTAATACAATTTAAATTAACAATTCAAACATTGAAACTTGATGGAACAAAGACAACTTTCATTTTTTATTGTTCCTTTGTATATTGGGCCAAGGGTGACTCTATAGTATTACATAAAACAAAGATGACTGAATCTTAATTCTTACTCTGAAGCTACTCAAAGTCTGAAATAAAGAATCTACCAGAATACATGGGAATGTGTGCAGTAACATCACTACTGTCAGAAAATTTCCCTACTTCTGATTAAGATAAATCCTCAAAAAGAATGTAGAAAGGTTCATCTAAAATAAATATTTTTAGTCTAGTTATCTTCTATGCATATTGTTTCCTTATTTGAAGTGAAACCTTCTGCTTCAATAAAGAGAGATGGTAGGCAATCATGGGGAGTAATTATACATGCCATACCTCCCAAAATCATCACGCCTATGCTGGAGTGTCTGCTCTGATCTTCTACAAATGAGTAGGCCTCTGGAGACACTGAAGGATGTAAAGCAAAGCTATTTCTTAGAGGTATGAAATTGGTTGACTCATTTTTACACTCTCTCAACATGTTGAAGACCTAACATATTTGCATATTTCCTTCCTTTTTTTCATGTTTTGTTCCTTGAAAATGCCCTACAACTCAATACTTCTCACTCCCAGTTTCATGCCTTCTTCATGTCCTCATTATCATTTTTAATGAAATATGGAGTCTAATTAGTGCTGTCCATATGTGCATGGATGTGGTGTCATGGGGCACAGGAAACCTACCTGAGGCCACACCCACAAAGGAGAGTAGCTCTTCCTCCTCCACCAGCCATTAACTGTCAAAGAGCCTAAGCCAAAAGTAGCCCCGCAGAAGCACCTGCTCCATGCCTCCTGCAATTTTGATTGTTATTATCTTATGCAGGTACACACAGCTGCTATGAGTTAATCTGTGTAACAGCCATGTCACATAAAGAACACATTTCCCAGCTCTCCTCCCTGCTCTTCTTCCTACCTTCTTTCTAACCCCTCCTCTTCCCTGAATGCTGGAGGAGGATGTGGTTAAGATGATCAATTTAAGGCCAGAACTTAGTCACATTTCCTCACAACTTTGACCAGCTATGGATCTCTGCAGATCTACTAGCATATATATATATATATATATATATATATATATATATATATATATATATGTCCATGGCATACTTTCCTGGTATTAAAAGTTATTATTTTAAATTTACTTTTGTAAGTGTTTTGCCTACATGCATATATGAGCACTGTGTGTGTGTGTGTGTGTGTGTGTGTGTGTGTGTGTGTGTGTGTGGTCCACAGGGGCCTGAAGAGGACATTTGTACCTAACTGGAGGTACAGGTGGTTGTGAGCCTCTGTATGAGTGTTGAGAACCAAACATGGGTCTCCCACAAAAGTCAGCAAACACTTGGAAGCACCGAGCCATCTCTCCAGGCCTGCCTTCTGATTTTAATAACTTGAAATGTTTCCCACTTGAAAGCTTTTCAAAATTATTACCACTTACTGCCTCCGTTCTATGTAACTCGTTTCTGTATTATAGTCTAATGCTTATAAATTTTCATTTATGTTTGATTACATATAATCACATATTTATGGGGCAGACTTATTTTTTGTGGATGTAAATTACACTTCTATGACACAGGAAATGTAATAAACGCATGGATCAAGCTCCATAAAAACAGCTGAAAATGTTTCCCAGTGTTTCCTTATGGCACACAGACACTGCCAATGTTTGTGTGTGCCAAGATGCCCAAAAACAAAAGAAGAAGAAAAAACAAAAACAAAAGGTTGAGAGTGCCGACTTAGATGTTCCTTAGCTGGTGATAATGGGGGGAGACCTTGAATTTGTAAAGGGCAATCAGTGGCTCTGTCAGCTAGATAACTCAGCTTGTGAAATTTTAGCATGCAAACAATATCACAAAGTACAGTCATATTAAGCCATAATGCTGTCAAATACCTGGAACTTGAGTAGACCACTGTGGAAATACTGTTACTGATATCATTTGGGCACTGCAGGAAAAGCACAGCATGTTCCTCTTAAAATCGTTTATACAATACAATGCAGATGAAAAGATTATCTTATTTCATTATTCTATGATATAAATGATCTGATTTTTTTATACTGTATATTACTGTTTTCGGGTTAAGAGTTAAAAATTTACACATGCTTTGTTCAGCACTGAGGAAGTTAGAGGCCATTTTCTATTCAAAAAACATATGGCAGGTGTTAGGTCACAGAGCATCTACCTGTCCTCTGCCCTTTCTATCTTGATTTCTATTTCTATTTTTCCAGGACAGAGGGCGAAGAAGCCAGTCTGCTCTGTTGCCTTACATCTCCTACCTCTTATAATTGCAAGATAAGTTTGTAGTTCCATTCAATACTGAATTCAGGAGTTCCAAGAGTACCATAGATTAGGACAGCAAAATCATAAGCAGAAGCCTCTACCATCTCTAACCATCTCCTGAATACTGGCTAAATATCTCCCCGGAGGGCACCTCTATGAAGGCTCTCTCTCCTTCCTTTACCTGGCCCTAACTCTGGGCATGCAAGCAATGGGCCTCTTCTCTCTTTCTCTCATTCTTCCAGTTTAAGGTATATCTGTTCAAGGCTGCTTCTATTTCATCTGATAGGATTCTCTCTCTCTCTCTCTCTCTCTCTCTCTCTCTCTC
>NW_022196898.1:66327775-66340215 GCF_008632895.1 Mastomys coucha | reverse complement strand
CCTCCTCCTCCTCCTCCTCCTCCTCACTTTATGGTCAGGCCATGCCCTCCCCCACTAAGGTGAGTTAGACACTCCATCTCTCATATTAAAGCTCATTCTAAATTCGAATTGGTCTCAGCTTCCTACTCCACAAACTAACCTCCTACTGCTGTCTTTTAATAACACTGGTATGATATTCTCAGGAGGTAAATGAGGCAAGGCATTTTCCTCTAAACCTTGAACAGGGTATACTGGATATACCCTTTTATAGCTTCCATTACACGTCCAGTAATAAAGAATTATGGTTGCCTAAAAATAAATACTGTTAAGACTTAGCAGTTCAAGCACAAGATATTCATCTAGAGTGTGTCTCAACATGGAGTGTGCACTCGCATGTTCTCTGCGCCTGTACTCACATAACAAGATACAGAATCAACCTGAGTGTTCACTAGTAAAGTTACAGATAAAAGAACATGGTATACAACACAGTGAAATGTTGCAGAGACTTTCAACGGGGTTAAAATCCCATTGTCTGCCACAACACAGATGAACTCACACATTGCGATAGTTGAAATAAGCTGATCACAGAGAAGAACCTCCTGATCTGACATATTAGATTTCAGAAGATGGTACCGTCCTAGAAACGGAGCGTAAACAGCTTTTCATGACGGTAAGGAACCAGGCTTTTTCAGACATGTTAGTAAAACAAAACAAACTCTCAGAGAAAGGAAAACCAGGAGGTCTGCCATGTGTCTTGACAACTACTGTCCACAGAAATACCTCTGTACCTGAAAATACATGACCGTTGATTTTTTAGTTTTGCCACAAAAAGGGGTTAATTTATAAGTTAAATGGTTTGATTTAGCCAATATACTATACTATACTGTACTGTACTATACTATACTTTACTATACTAATATGATAAAACGTATTTGGGGCTTGAGAGATGGGATGTGCTTAGTAACACTGGCTGCTTTTCCAGGTTCAATTCCCAGCGCCAACAAGGCACCTCGCAACTCTATCTGTAACTCCAGGTCCAAGGGATCTGACAACCTCCTCTGGCTTCTGCATGTACTGTGTGCATGTCCTGGACAGAAAGACATGCAGGCAAAACACCCAAACACCAATAGAAATTTTTACTCCAATTTTAAAAATCAGGAATGACGATGCATACCTACAAGTAATTGCAACATTTTGGAGACAGCTGAGATAACAGCTTAATGTTATCACTCAGCTCTGTAGCTTGTTTGAAATCATGTCTAGCTCAAGCAGACAAACTATAATATTTCCAGCTTTTGTTTCTCAAAAAATAAAAATAAAATAGAAAACACAACCTAAACTAACCACAAATAGTTAAATTCCTTTCCTATTGGTAACATAAATACAATATTTAATTTCATGTCCAGAATCCATTGTTAAATTTACTTGCAACTATTTCACAGATTTTGAAATATTTACATGGTATTGAGATACTCAAAAAATTTACCCATAAATCTGGCAAGATCTCCATTTTCCATAATGTCATTTATTTTTTAATGTATGCATTGTGATAGCTACATTTTTCTGAGGCCATTGGTGTGTTAACCAATTCAATGATACATCAGATGGGAACCATACAGTACAGTATTCAATACAGAAGGACTTTCAGTAGGAAAATGTTCCATTCCCCCGAGCGTAGCCCTCATTGAGCTGTGTGTAACCCGACTGAGATTTACAATCTCACCTGTATGGCCTTCCGCACCTTCTCTCATGTTGTTTAAACATTATTTTTGTGTTTTTATTGCTGACAAATCACGAAATATTTATTCTTCTTGATTAACTCCCATGATAACATAACAAAACAACTATTTCAAGGATTACAACAGCAGTTGAATGTCAGCACAATGTGGTGGTAAAATCTCACTCATCCTCAAGAAACAAACTACTTCAGGGAACATATTCTGTTGTCTTACAGGAGTGACTTTTCTATAATTACCCCATCATTTAATTAGCAATTAGCTATCTATTATTCTTCTGTGTCCTGGAATTTGAAGTTTCATATGTACCTATTTTAGAATTTACCTTTTTAAAAAAAAGTCTAATTGTGTGTATGTATATTAACTGTTATAGTTTCCCTTTTGTTTCTGTAATTAAAAGATAAAAACAAACAAAACCAAACATACAAGCAGAAAGAAAGAAAAAAAAAAAAACCTCTCAAGCCAAAAGCAATTCTGGAGAAAAAGGAAAATACTCGACTTGGCTTACACTTTCAGGCCACAGAGCACCATCCAGGGTAGCAGGGCAGGAACTTGAAGCAGAGACCAAAAGGGTTGCTGCTGGCTGGCGTGCAAGCTCATGCTCAGCCATCTTTCTTCCATAGCCCAGGACCACTTGACCATGGGGGGTGTCATCACAGTGTCATGGGCCCTCCTAAATCAATCAGCAATCCAGAACCTCCTCCATCCTCAAACTTCACAGACCAATCTGTTCAGAGTAGTTCCTCAACTGACAGCCCCTCCTCTCGTGACACTATGCTGTGTCAAATTGAAAACTGAAAGTGAGTGGGCAGAGGGTTTCTTTTCTGGCTTGTTTTTTTAAAAAATTATTGAGTCTACATCTAGTTTTTCAAGGAATGGAAACAAGTCTGACTAACCCATTTGCACATATCTCTGCTTTTCTGGGAACTTTGGTCCAGCTGGTTTATAGGATTTTTCTACTGAAGAATTAAAACTGAAATGAGAAGTTTGATGATAAAATATAGACCTGTACCTATATCTCAGTGCTAGAGAAAGGTTCCTGTACACTGATTCTCTAAGATTGTATAAGATAGATACTGCAAAAATAGATGTTTTGTGAATTATAAATAGGAAAGCACCAAAGAGCAGAGAAGCAATGTAGGAAAGTGCCTGTATGAAGTTAAATATGTCTGGGAACCCTCTACTAAGCCTCGAGATGACTTCTCAATCCATATTCAGATTGTTGTTAAATTGTGTCTGAGTTAACACAAAGCTACCTTCTCTTGTATGAGCGCCATTGTTCAGTCCTGGTATAGCCAAAGTCACAGAAGGCATGATGTTACCAAGGATTTAAAGAAAATGGCAAGGATTTCTGGAACAGAAAACAAGGCTTACCAAAACAAGGGCAAGTGCAGCAAAATCATCAATAACAAAAGTCCCACCTACCAACTAAGGAATGGGATTGTGACCCTCGGACTATGTCATATGAAGGAACAACAGATTGAGGCTATGTGACTATGCTCACAGCATCTCAATATTTCTAGAAAGAATCTTTTATAAGTGTCACCTGCCAATAAAAAAAAAAGCCTGTGGTCAATGAGCTGAGGTAGGAAATAGGAAATGAGACACTGGCAGAAAGAGAGAGGATTCTGAAAAATAGTGAGAGGCATGGGAGATTCATCTGGGAACACTGAGGAGATTGACTGAGGAGACAATATAAACCAACAGGTAATTGAAGTCAGGATAGGATAAGGGAGAGATTTGCCCTGGTCTTGGATACATGAAGCTGAGGAGAGGTAACTAACCATGAGAAAGACATGAAATAGTTTGAATAGCTTAAATAAGTTACGAGCTAGTCACAGAATGAGGCAAAGGTTATGGCCAAGGCATTTATTAATAAATAATTAGTCTCAGAGTCATCATTCTGGGGCCAGGGACCAAGAAGAGAAAAAATAATTTATTTTTACAAATATTTCCTTCTACTGCTGTCTGCATTTGCATGCAGTATGAATGCATATCTAGATCCTTGCTATGGTGCTTAATATATGGGGCACATGACCTTTTGACATTGTGATTCTTTCCATATCTTTCGAACACAGCCTTCCACTCTTCCAAAGGTCATTTCCTAATGTCTAAATGGTCTTTAATAGATTCTTCCCATTCTCATAATTCTCAGCTTGATTGATGTCCCTGTCTAGCCACTACATTTGACATAAATATCGTAATGATTATATCCTTAACTGTAGGGTGTTATTTTAGTTAAGAAAGAATTTTAGACAAAATCAAGAACATATTAAACATCCTAGAGGAAAAAAAATATGGTGTACATGACTTGTCGTTGTTGTTATTCCTTCAACCAGAATCTCTATTTTTCCTGACCATTTCTTCACCATTTTCCTGAGTATGCATGTGTCTGTGTGAGAGTGTTGGAGGAACAATGTTTGTATGGGGTGTCAGAGAAGACAGTGTCTGTGGTAATTGGAGAGGATGGTGTATTATGAGGTATTGGAAGGGACAGTGTATGTGTTGGAGGAGACAGTGTATAGTGGTGTATTGGTGAGCTGTTGGAGGAGACAGTGTATTGTGGGGTATTGGAGAGGGCAATGTATAGTTGTGTATTGGAGGGGACAGTGTATGAGTTGGATGTTGGAGAGGATAGTATATGTGTAGGGTGTTGGGAGGAACAGTGTATAAGTTGGGTGTTGGAGGGGATGGTGTATGTGTGGGGTGCAGGAGGGGACAGTGTATGAGTTGGGGGTTGGAGGGGACAGGGTATGAGCTGGGTGTTGGAGAGAGCAGAGGACAACTAAGGTGTCCTCTGAAATCATCATATCTCCTCCTCTCCAGAACAAGAACATTCAAGCAGCTGAGACAAAAGGTCAGCTCAAGGAAGGACTTACTAAAATAACCCTTAACTTCCCTATGTATTCATCCTCATGAATTACTACCTGTAGAAGCTCAACTCCCATCTCCTTGGTCTCGTCACTTACTTACCATTAATTATTTCTGGCAAAATGATGTAGAGACCTTGGATCCACTGAGTATTTTTGTCTACATATCTTTTCTGTGAAGGCCTCTGTGGGCATAAAACCTGAAATGTTAACATCATATGAAGCTATATGGTTTTTTTTCCTGCCAGTTGTGTGTTTTTATTGTTTCAATTCACATGTCTCAGACAACATATGGGAAAGAAAACCTGCCTACATATAGTATATACACACACATTCATATATATGCTTACATACATTCATCACATGCTCCTTTCTCCATTCTGTGTCTGAACTTATATCTATTCAATTACCAGGTAAAATGCCTGGAATGTACTCTTCACATACCGATTGGTTTCATCAAAGTGATAGTTTGAAAACAGCTGAGCACTTGAAACCTAAACAGTGTGCCTCACTTTGCTATAGCCCACCTACTCAATATAGCCACTACTGTATCCGAAAAGTGTGCTGGTTTTCTCATTTCCTTTGTTCCATCACTTACAAAAACTTCATGAAGCTGGCATCAGAAGAGGGAACTGGGGCAATGCAAATCTATGTCCACAACCTACGTCCACTGACATTTGGCTCCAGACCACGTATGATCTCTTATCCCATTTTAGGTGAAAGCTGTGGTTGTCTCCAATATTCAAATACTGATGAGGTCATTTCAGCTATGGTTCTATTATGCAAATGCTGAGTACTCATGGAAATTCTTGGTAATGATTACAAATAGTATTTGGGATACAGGGTAGCAGATGAAATACATGTAAGAAATGTTGAGAGAAAAGAGAAAGATTCCATTTTAAATGGCCAAGAAGTGAATATAGTATGGCCATGAACATAGGATATAACAAATCATTTTTTAAAGATTGATTTCTAGTTATATGTGTATATGTGTGTGTGTGTGTGTGTGTGTGTGTAACTCTGTGTGTGTTTGTGTGTGCGCGCGCGCGTGTGTGCGTTCTTGTGAGATTAGGTATGTGTGAGTGTGGTTGCCTGTGGAAGCCAGAAGAAGCGGATCATAACCTTGAGCTGAAGTCACAGGAAGCTGTGAGCTGTCTAATGTCCTAATGTCAGTTATCAGAATCAAACTCAGGTCGCCTACAAGGGTCATGTACGGTCTTACCAGTCAACCTTCTCTCCAGACCAACAGCTAACACTTTCAAAATACTCTTTTAGTTACTCTTGAAGACTTTCATGCCTATAAAAAAGTCCAAGTTGATCCTATTCACCCCTTTCTCTTCTCCAACTCCTCCCAGACCCTCCCAACTGCTAGATGCCTCTCCCACTTTCATGTTCCCCGTGTTTTTTAAAGAGCCCACTGGATCCAAGTAGTGATGCTCACATTCACATGCATGCAAGGTCATTCATTAGAATCTAGGCGATCTACCAGGATCTAGTCAGCTAGAGTTGGTGCCTCATGAGTCCTTCCCCATTCAATTAACTTTTTACTTAAAGTATCTTAAGGTAGGTAACACTAAAAATGTGCATCGCCCCTTTCCTCCCTTTAAAGGAAATGAACATGCAACTGCAGTTAGGACATACCCACCTGGATTAGGGCATATGAAAATCCAAGTATTTCAAAATTCACAAACCTCAATAAAGGAGAGCTGCACATGTCAGCTTGCATTCAACTGAAGGTGCATGACTGTGCCGAGCTCTTTTCAAGCCATTTCTCTATGGTCCCCACCACTCAGAGGACTGCATGCAATATTAATGCTCCCAGTTTTGTGAGTACACAGACCCACACTGCATCCCCCAATAGAAGAAAAGCTCCTCAATTCCTAATCATTTCAATAGGCTCTAATGTAATATTTCCTACATTGGAAATCACGGCACTTTATTTAAGGAAATCGGTCTGGCCAAGTAAGCTGTGTGTAGTGCAGGCTGCACAGACGCCAGTTCAAAGGATCAGATGTCAAAGTGCTCCTTCTAACGTCCCTTAATCATCACTCCTATTAGTGCCTGAATAGGACTGTGATTAAAACACTGCTGTCATTGTCTACCTATTCAGGCTTCTAGCATTCTATGTGGGTCCCACCGATTAGCGTTTGAATAGATGAGCGATTAGAAAGACAGCTGCCATTGTATGCCCATTCTGGAAAACAGCAAAACTCGCATATTTATTTTCTATGAGCACCAAATAAGTGTTTTGCAAAGGTAAAATATACCATTAGGCTCTAAAGACAATTTAGCTGATTTCTTTTGTTTGGAGCACTCTATTTTCCCATATGCAAAGATATTTCTTATTTGCAAATACAGTAATATGCTTCATTAATATCTTCTAAAATATACATATTCTGTTTTTGCAGCCATAGTCTTAACACACATCTGCTTTATTATATAGCACTTATTGACCTACAATACATCATGCAATTCCAGTTTAATATTTATGATTATGCAAAGAATTTCTGTGTAAACAAATCAAAGCAATTTGATTCCAGATCTTCTGGATCCCATCATCTCAGTATTTTTAGAACATTATGTAGCTTGGATGAACAATTTCTCCTACGAGAAGTCTCTGTGTCAGATTTTGAGAGTTTCCAAGAGCTCAGATTTCACACACACTGGTTAGCCCTTCCAAAGCTCCCAGATAAGCTGAGCTGGACGCCGCCAGAGTAGGATCCCCTTTTCCCACATCACGGGATGCAGAGGTCTAGTCTGGTGACAACTGAACAGGAGGATCCTGTAGAGATTATTTTAGGAGAAATGTTGAAAAAATTATAAGAAAATTATATATTTTAACTTTATGCATATAAGGTAAAGCTCAAAAGAAATCTATCTCCCTCTCCCTCTCCCTCTCCCTCTCTCTCGCTCTCACTAGCAGGTGTGACCAGGAACGTGTAGGTGTGCATGCATGTGTGAGTATGTGTGTATGTGTGTGTGTGTATACATACTATAGTATGTGTATGTTGGTGTGTGCAGGACCGATTTCCTGCAATAAATTTCTGGACAATGGAGATATTAATACAAAAACTATTTCACCTCAAAGTGGATAAAAGATAGTTTACTCAGTAACCAAATATGAGTAACATGGCCCAGATTCAGGTGGGACCAATCTCTGTGTCCCAATATGGGAAGAGTTTGATGGAGTGTTTCTGAGTAACAGAAAAAAAGAATATGAATGTTGCTGACTCCTTTCAAATACTTTGTTGAAAACGTCAGATACTCAAAGCAATGCATGGGAACTTCTGCTATAGACTATGGATACCATCTGAGGTCATTATTAGCCTTTTGATTGGTGGACACTAGCAGTCTGACAAGTTAATATGTTCCAAAAGGTCTTATATGGCAGTCACAAGAATGTGAAGTCAGACACAGAAGTCCACAAAGAATGGCTAATGAGGGGACCAAAGATAACCCAAGATAAGTTGTAATTAGGCTCTGAACATGCAACATTCCAAGCTGTCCACAAGTGTGGAATTCTAGCAGTTAATCAGCCTTGCAGAGTGTTCAATGTTAGGCATGGCTTCTTTACAGGGGCTTCCTTCACAGAAGACACTGTCTACATTCAATCATTATTTTCAGTTCCTTCTGTCAGCCATACTTCCATGTTCTTTCCTTTATTCTGCT
The DNA here is from genome assembly GCF_008632895.1 of Mastomys coucha. Lineage (NCBI taxonomy): Eukaryota > Metazoa > Chordata > Mammalia > Rodentia > Muridae > Mastomys > Mastomys coucha. The sequence continues at coordinate 66,331,961 of NW_022196898.1, read as the reverse complement.
TTTCCAAGTCAGCTGTCATGAGGAGACTACCTGTGTCCCCACTTTAGCAGCATCAGAAATCTACCTGCTACATCAACCCCAAGTGTCAATTCTCACCAACACCAACATTCACAAAGAACTACATGTATGACAGGTACGATTTTAGATCGTACACACACACACACACACACACACACACACACACACACACACACTCTCTCTCTCATTTGACCTAGTGCATAGAATTTACTACTATCTTCACTTTCAGACAAAGAAATGGAAGCAGGAAGAAATTCATTTCAGTGAAAATCATTTAGCTAGTAAATGGCAAAAGCATTGAGTGAGTCCAAGCTTTCTAGACCCTGGATGTCCAGCTCTTAATCAACTTTACTGCAGCTGCATACCAATCCTGAAACATCTTCCCTAAAATTCCAAGCTCAGGCATAAGGCAGTTAATTATACAGAGAATATTTTTCTTCTTTTGCAAACAAAGCTTTTTGAAACCCACCTTTGGAGAGCTCTCCTCAGCTACTTATAAACCAGGACCAGGTACCTAAACTCTATTTTGATTAACAATAAAGGAGGCATAAAAATTGCTTCACCATTATAGAATTTTTAAACTAGAAAAGAACACAATAAAAGCAGTCTAGCTGATGGGAGACAATTATAAACGAGTTTAATTTGTGTGCCACTTGGATGTAGAGAAAGTTGTGATTGGCCTGAAATAAATAATTGAACATAGCCTTTCTGTAACAGCCTCGGGATATCAAGAGTTAACACTTTTCTTCTTTCTAGGCAGCTACTGTTTTATTGCACATATCTACTCAGAGAATAAATCTCTAGCCACACCAAGAATGAAGCAGCAAGAAAACCTACCTTCAAAGGGAGAACAAAATATTTGACCAACACCAAATATATTGACCAAGGGCATATATCAGACAAGAAGTCTGTCTCCTTAATGAGCTAGCTTGCAGTTCTCTTAATGAAATAAGTAGATTATTGACCATGTCAATAAGTGTAATTAGCTGCCCTCATCATCAACACAACTATCTGTTGTCCTCCCTCAACTCTACAACCTACTCCTGGCAGAACCCAAGCTGCTTTTTGACTTTTGGCTCAGCCAGCTTTCTCTGACTTCTTACCCATACATTTTCTACTCTGGCAGGATCACACTTTGTAGCCTTCTTCCTTTCAACTTCAGCCTTTAATTTCAGTTTAAAAGCTGCTTTATTAGGAAGGCCAATCTTGAATTCCGAAGCCAAGCTATGTGTTTCCACTACAAGTCCATGGCAGGCTTGATTGACAAAACTTTACTGTGAAGTACAAGTTTAATGCAGAGATGGATATGGGTATCCTGTCAGGGTAACCAGGGCTCTTGCCTCCACTTCCATCACTATCCACAGTGGGTGAAGCCAGTGAGATCTTCAGTTACTATTTGGTAATTGATAAAACTGTACAAGTGAGATTCAAGCTGATGTTTAGAGTGTGCCCGACATCTAAATGGATGAACTAATTTGGAGAGACACATTAAAAGGGTGGAACAATGAGTAAATTCTTTAAGACAGTTCACTGCTGTGTGAATTAACTTCTCTCCAACAGCTGAGCTAATGCACCAAAATATTCAGGGGATGCTCCACAGAGTTCACGCTTCATGTGCAGCAGTAGAGAACAGACCCATAGTCTTTAATCTGAGTCCTTAAAGAAGTCTAGATGAATGCTAGTAGATGAGAATTATGTAAAACATGTCTTCTAAAGGAAACCAATATGAATTTCGATGCGTATTTAAAAGACTCATGAAGTCAGCAGTTCTAGCTTTATGTCTTACATCAGTTCTCAGCTTTCCCAATACTGAGATCCTCTAATACATTTCCCAGGTTATGGTGACCCCCAACCACTACATTATTTTTGTTTCTACAGAATAATCATAAATTTTGCTGCTGTTATGAATCACAATGTAAATCCATGATATGCGGATGGTCTTAGGCCACCCCTGTCAAAGGGTCATTTGTGGCCCCAAAGTGCACAAACACCACAGGTTGTTAGTCCCTTGGCTTAGGTACTTATATCATTTAGCAATCACTTACTCTTCCCCAGAATTCATGTTCATTTAAGTAGATAACCATACTCACTACAATTTGTTATGCGTACATATAACCAAACAAAAATAATTCTCCTCCATCAGAATGTAAGTGCCATAAGAATGTGTTCCAAATCTTAGTATCCAAGAACAGGTTCTGGCACACACCAAGAATTTGGTAAATACTCTAGTTACTTACCATTTACTAAGCACTTAACCACATACCCAGCACTAATCTAGGTGCAGCAGATTCAGCTATGAAAAAAAAAAAATGGGTCTTCATAGACATGACATTCTAATTAGGAGAAAAAAAAACTTTAATTGTGGGACATAGTATGTTAGCTGCCAATTGTTCTGCAAAGAAAAATGAAGATGGTAAGGGCAGATGAGGAAGAAATGCATGGTGCAGCAGTTGTCTACAGTCATTGGTCAATGGACATGGTTGTGTTATCATTGTAAGTAATTGAACTCAGGGTTTATTACCATTCACTCTCACCTACGCTCTTCTATAATTCTCAACTACTATTATCCCCTGAAACTGTGACAGAATGTGGCATATATCACAGAACTGAATCCTATTTTCCACCTACTCTATAAGTCTTGGAACATAAGAAAACATAAATGAAATATACTTGCTTTGGGGGACAGACACACAAATAATATATATAAAAAAAACTGAATAATGAGACAGTATCCATATGAGGCATTTTATATGATACTTTTAAAAATGCCTTGTGCACAATAAATGTAGTATAAATTCCTAAGGAAGGGAAAATGTATTTACATATCATGAACATTTCAATAATACTTGATTATGTAATATACTACTAGACCCAGACTCATAGAGGGTCCTTTCTAATCAGTAAAATGGGAAGATATTAGAACTGCTCTGAGGGGCTGAAGAGGTAACTCATCAGCTAAGATCATTTATTGTTCTTACAGAAGACCAAATTTGATTGCCAGCAACAGACAAGGCAGATCATATGCTTCCTGAGGCCCTCTGGCTTCCTTAGGAACCTGCATTCACACATGAATATACACAGACATAGGCCATACACAAAATATAATTAATTAACAAGACGATATTTTAAGAATAGGAAAAAAAAAGTATCTGAGCCAGGCATGCACATCCCAGCACTCAGAAGGCAGAGGCAGGTGGATCTCTATGAATTCAAGGTCAGCCTGGGCTTTAGCAGGAAAGCCCTCAGGAAACAAAAAAATAAAATAAAATAAAATAAACCCTACACTATATTTACCAAACTTTTTTCCAATAAAAGAATATAATGGCAAAACTCAGAGAACCATGAAAATCAAAGCTTCAGAGCAAGAGACGTAAACCTAGGTGATTCACAGTAGCTGGAAGAAGTTTGTGGCAGGGGACGTCAATTTCTCTCAACTTTTAACCTTTCGGTACAAATCACATTAATGGTTTAATGGCAGAGAGACAGAGAGGAAGAAAAGACAAATACATTCTGGAAGACAAGGGTTTCAGGATAGTTTGCAGGACTCTTCACAGGTGCTTGGCCAACAACGGGTGTGTGGTAGTCGGAAGATCCAGACTGTGACTTAGGAGCTAGCTGGAGCCTTGAGGAAGAGGCCAGACACATGGAGAGTCCTGATTCCAGTGCCCAGCAGAACGTCACAGGGTCTGCCACATTCTCATGGATTTCAGAGAATGAAAAGGTGGGTGACAGAGAAGAGTCTGATCCTGGGAGGGAAGGCCAAGGGAGATTCCTAATGATTTACTGAGTGGATGGGAAGTGATAGGGACATGGCTCAGCTGGCAAGAGTTCTTGCTGCTCAAGCAAAGGGACTTGAAGTTCAAATCTCCAATACCTGTTTTTTTTGTTGTTGTTGTTGTTTGTTTGTTTTTCTTTTTTTCTTTTCTTTAAAGTGATCCTGTAACACCAAGTCTGTGAATTGCAGAGACAAGAGGACTGCTGTGGATCGGTGGCCACCAACATCTCTGGGTTCAATGACAGACTATCTCAAGTGAATGTTGAGAGTGATAAGGCAAGACATGAAGTGTCCTTCTTCAGAGTGTGATTAGGAAAGGCACATACACACACACACGCACACACACACACATACACACACACACACAAACATACACACACATACACACACACA
>NW_022196898.1:66316972-66327765 GCF_008632895.1 Mastomys coucha | reverse complement strand
ACACACACACACACACACACATGCACACACCAAAATGGAAAACAAAACATGGCTGTACCCACCTCATGTATCAAAATTACAACCAATAAGATGACATCCCTTTAGTTCATTCAGCAGCCCAGAAAAAAATAGAGTAGAAATCCCAGACAGAAAGAAAAGACTCCTTCGAAGTAACAGTGACAAAGTTGTTCAATCACAGAGACTGCTAGGGTAGAAATTAACTTCCACTAGAGAAACTAAAAGCAGTCACTTTCCTGCATCTCTGAGTATCTAGTTGTATCAGTATTCTCTATACAAACACTGCATTGTCTACCAGCCAAAAAAAAAAATCATAGAAGTTGTAAAGAAAAGAATTTTGTTTATGTATTTTTTTTTTTTTACTTTCAGGAACTTAAGATTAAATATGAAAGTAGTGTCGATAATAGATGAAAGCTTTGAGAATTGTTCGGCAATTTGGGGGTATAAGGAGAGGTGAAGACAGGTTACTTCCTCTCTAACGATGTGGTGCAAAGCTGTTGAAGTTGTTACGTTTACACTTAGAGAGGACCTTGGTAGCCCAGCACTGATATTCACATTCTATATTATTAAGTCTAGCAGAGCTACATTGTTGGCTAGCTAAACAAGAGTGAACGAATCTGTTAGAACTAATAACCAAATTAGGTATCATCTTGTAGTCACCAGGCAGACTGATGGAGGGGGTAAATAAGCAGAGCCATAAGAGGAGGCATACCTTAGCATGATTCTAAAAGATTACAAATGAACCTTATTGGGAACACATTAGAAATGGTCAACAAATGGTATCCTTCTTCCCTTGCAGGAACTCTGTGCTTCTCCCACAGTTGTTGTTAGCCAAATTCTCCCCTCTACCTCTCCTTATTTATGGGCAGCAGGTTCTGTGCCACACAAAGCCCTATAAGTTCAACAACAAAGGGAAACAAATATGTCCCTACTTAACTTTTTTTCATTTATTTCTATGGTAATTATCTTGGTTACTGGGTCTTTGGCTAGCCCTTTATATTGTCTATTTGAAGTCAGCACCCAACTTCCATTAAAGCTAAATCCTACCTTAATCTCAAGATGAACCATGCCTGTTGTGCTCCTAGAAAACTCTATCCACAGCCTTATAATTGCCTACACCTCTTCATAACCAGCTCATCACTTCAAAATAGTACACTCTAATTCAATATTTCATATCGGTTTACCCTATAAATTGTTAATGCACAAGCAAATTCAACTCCCAACTCATATATTTTGTGCAGATATGTTATATTGGGTTTGGGTACATGCAGTGTATGCACATGTGAAGGTCAGAGGGAAAGATCAGGTGTCAACATGTAAGGGCCACTCTGCCTTCTTGCCTTTGAGACAATGTCTCTCAGTGGTCTGGAAATTGCCAATTAGGCTAGGCTAGCTGGTCATTGAAACCAGGGGTTGTCTGTCTCTTTCCCACCAGCTCTAGGATTACAAGAATGCTCCATCAAGCTTGGCTTGTATAAGTGGGTTCTGCAGATGAAGCACAGGCACTTGTGTTGGCAAAGTGAGCACTTTACAAACCAATTTATGCCCCTACCTACCATGTCATGTTTTCTAATTTCTTGTTATTTTCACATTTGCAGTCTTCCAGAAACCCCCTTACCCCGCTCTTCATGATTTACTGTCTAGCTTTCTACAGCAGACCTGAACACCTTGCCTCCTATATTTCTCATAAAATCCATCTCCTACCCTAAACCCTAGAATCATTCAGCTGAAGGCAAATTTGATTGATAATTAAAATCCATCTATTGTTCTTTCTTTGAAATATTACTGTAAATACTTTTGATGTCTGTTTTCTTCTTCAGAGCATCAGTTCCTTGGTACGTCCTACACTGCATTTATATTTATTTCAGTTGATGAATCTAAATATTCTGTACTCATTTTCATTGTCTAAAAGGAAAAGTCAGTGCTTGATTTTTACTTCATCATGTAAAGTACTCTGCTTAAAGAGCTGTCATGCCAGTTTAACATCTAGTTCTATATTAGCCAGGATTCTTTGGTCTCCCTATATACAGTTCTTCATTTAGGAGTGGAGCTAAAATATAATGGTAACCACAAAGTGATTCTGAGGTTAAAATATAAATATTCAGACATAGGACTTGAAATAACAAATTTTAAATAGTCATTACATCTTTGTCATCCTTTTAAGCCATGAGCACCTATTATGTATTATGATTTTAGAATAGCTTCACTACAACTCAGAAAACAAATGGCCATGTATCCTTTTATTTTTTTCACCTGGGATACATTTTTTGATTCATAATATTTACTGGTCTTCAAAAATTGTACATAAAAAATGACTGCAAAATATTTATATAATTTGGACAGTTCAACATTTTCCAAATGTCAAAAATAAACAGCAGTCTAGAACACCTGCTTAAAAGACACTGGGAATAAGTGCTCTGTGATTCATTACCCAGCCCAAACACATTTTGCAGTTAAATTCCCTATGTAATTCAAAATTTCCAATTAGTCATAGATCACTAGTAAGCTGCCAAATAATGAAATTCCTGGAAAAAAATTTTCAAAATTGTCATTCTTGGAACAAAACAATGTCTTTTCTCTTAGAGGCCAGTATTCTACTTAGTAAAACAAATTAGAGTCTGTCTTTAAAATAAAAAAAAATAGAGCACAACTTTTTGTAGATCCTATTCATCTCTAAGAACCATGTGATACGGCACCTAAGGCATGGCTGCTCAGGTATCGGCGAAGGAATAAGAAGATGGAGAAAAGTTGGGTAGGGAACGAGGACTGCACCGCACTTCCCCCAAAATGCTATTTGAGATCTCAAAGAAACTCACAGGTGACCTGGAAGCACACACTGTGACTAGTCAGTGGCAGTGTGAATGGAGGGAGACTCACCATGGTCAACCAAAACTGAAGCCTTAATTCTGTCTTCTGAAGTAACGTGAGAACCATCACAGCCTAGGCTTTCTTGAACTTTTAAAGTCTGTCTGGTCTCATAAACACATTTGTCTTTTTCTAAGGATGTGAAGTAAAATACTGGTAAGGATATATGACTCATTGAAGTCTAAGTTAATCATTGAGCAGTTTTTCGACTTGGACACTTATCATGAGTAAACTAAAGAATATAATTTGAATGATTCACAAAGAACTGCAAATCACTACATGCAAGAGAATATGTAATCGTGATGTCCAGTATATAGAGAACTGGGAAAGCAGGAGCTCTGTCCATTTGTTCATGTGTGCGTTCATTCAGTAGCTAGGCATTAAGTAAAAGCTATGTGCTATGTGCCATGTGAGAAGCTGGGAACACAAGCAAGGAGCAGGGATTTAAGACAAGTAAAATGTAAAACTTCTGCTCTTCTGGGTTCTACATACTTACAGGAGAGTGGAGACCTATAAGGAAAAGGGTTGAATCAGTAGCAAATACTGTGAAGAAAAGCTATCAAGGAAACCCACGAAGAGCCACCAAAGGCAGGCAGAGGTTTACATAAGGTGCCTGGAGAAGGTATTGCTGAGATGATAGGCGAGCAAAGGAAACTGTGACTCCCAGTGAGCAGGAAGATTCCTGGCAAATTCTCAGCACAGAAATTTTAAAGGAGTCCTCAGCTCTGTTACTTGTTGAGAATGGACTCCACTGGGAAGGGGTTAAATGTTGAATCTGTCTCAAGGCCACTGCAGGGACCCAAAGGAGGGGTGATAAGGACATTACACACACACACACACACACACACACAGAGAGAGAGAGAGAGAGAGAGAGAGAGAGAGAGAGAGAGAGAGAGTTTTATTCTACAGGAAAGATGGGTAGGGATTCCAAGAACAGATTTTGAAGGCAAGACAGTACTTTCATAAGTTGATTGTCACCATGCAATATTAAAAGTACCTATTAGATCTGTAAGAAGAACTATTTGGTAGGTATTTAGTTATGTTGGAAACAGAAAGACTACCTAGAGATGTAAACATAAGGGTTATATGACTGACAATGTTACTAAGTGAGAGAAGGAGTGATCTCCTTAATGATGCAGTTTTGTAGAAGGCGGAGAAAGACACACACTGGCCACAGAAATGGAAGGATGGGCAGGAGGGACTGCTGAGGGAAGAGAGAGAGAATCAGTCTTCCAGGAAGAGAGACTGAGGGCTACAGCAGTCACTGTGGATGAGGCCCTGAAATAGCAATTTCAGCATCTGATAACTAAATTTTCTAGAAGGAGAACTGCACAAGGATTAGATGTATGAACTTCCTAAACAAATGCTCTGCAGGAAAATCACACTGGGATGAAATAGAGGGGAACAAGGAAGAGCCAAGATGTATCCATGATAAAACTCAGTCTCACCCAGATCCAGAAGGCTCTGCAAAGTCTTCCCTGGAGGCAAGGGGTAGAGGAGACTTAAAAAAAAAGAATATATCTCTGCTGGGTGTGCTGATCACAGACTTACTACCAACAATTTGATGACTGGGGCAAGTAGATCCCCATGAGTTCACGATCAGCCTAGTCTATATATGAGCAAGTTGCAGGATCCTTACATGATCCCCGCCGCCCCAGTACAAACAGAAGGGCTTCTGTTTCTCTCAGGACAGCATAGGAGTCAAGCTTAGCCACTTGTGAGTTAGCATGCCTTGTAAAAGGACTCCTGTTTCCCTCCATTTTCTTGTGTTTGGCTATTGTAGGTATGCGCCTCTCTGAGTGCTATCTGTCTTACTGGTTCCTCTAGTGAGATTAAGGACAGTTCTGTTGGTCTCACTATGTGTACAGAAAGACTGGAGAGTAAAAATCAAATCATATTCCTTGATAACAATTATATTAACTCCCTTATATATGCACAGAGAGAATACTTATGTAAAGGAAGAGATTTTATTTAAATGGTAAATTGAGTGTAAGCTTCAACCTTCGCTCTCTGTCTCCCCAAGGGAGCAGGCTTCTTTGCTCTTCTCTCTCAGCCTATGAATATCACTGGAGTTTGCAGAGTGATCTGCATCTTCAGCAATAAATCTGATCTTATACAAGGAGATTATTATTTTTACATAGATTGGAAGCTTTTATTTGCCCATTTATACTTGCTCACTATAGAAAACTCAGACTATACAAAAATGTCAAGAACACAAAGATAATGAGCACTAATAATTGTATGGACGTTTTTATTCTTTGTGGCTATCCACAAAAGTATAGTTGTATGTAAGCACACATAATCACAATTATATATAATATTTTATGTGCTTTGCATGTAATATACATTGTGACTGCTTAAGTAAGAGTATTAACTATTAAAAAATAATTTTAGAGGTTATACAATTTAACACTAAGTATATTTGCTTTAATTTAGTTAATCATGACCCAGTTGTTAGAATTTGGAGGATTTTCTTCCATATTTTTTCCTCTACTGAATAAATAATGCCTATAATAATCTTCTTTCTACATAATTAATGTTTACCTAATTCTTTCCACAGTACATACTACTATAAGATGAATGACTGGGTGTGTTTGACAGCTTAAAGTTATTTTTAGAGGTTAAAATGTGTCTCTGTAAAATTTAGGTGTTAAAACACAAACTGCTAGTATTTCAAAATGTAGTTATTTAGAGGCAATATTTAAAGAGGTAAACAGATTAAAACAAGCCATTAGGAAAGTAAGAACAGGTTAAAAAAAAACACCATTGATTAAACAAGCAGAAAGTTCTCAGCGGCAATCAGCCTGCCAATACCTTGCTCTCAGACTAGTCTCTACTAGGGTGAAAACAGAATGGTTCAAGCCACCCTATCTATGATACTTTGTAATAACAACCCTATCACATAGCATAGATATTAAATCAAATATTGTGAGATTACCTCTCTACAAATTCTAAACAACTAACACTTGAATGAGAAAACTTATCTCAACACTACCTTTGCCAGCTACATATTCTGGAAGAAATGAAATAAGAAAGTCTGTGTATAAGATTGCATTTTGAATGATCATTTTCTTAATATAGTAGTGATAATAATAATCGAAATAGGGGAAACCTATTTCTAATAAAATCTGGAACATAAAATGTCAGATCATTTATAACTGAGAGGCCCCAGAGAAAGCGTCTGATGTCTTTGGATCATAGCTTTCACATACTTGAAATGAGAGACTTTGTCCCCGATAGTTTTTACAAGATGCATTTAAAACTGTACCATTCTGCTCATTCTCTTCAAGTGCTGCCATCACTATGCAAGATCACAACACGTCATCACGTGACCAGTATGGCCTACCCTGGTGTCCTTCCAAAAACCTGTCAGGTACTGTGATACTAGACCACAGAATTCCCAGGAGTGGAGCAAGGAAAACACAATGGCAAATCAAAGGCTGCAGCTGACTGGGAGATCATGCCACAGCATGCCTGCCTCTTTGTTGTCATTAAAACCCTTTTCAGGGGGCCTGTCCTCATGACCTATCCTCCAAAGGGAAGGAAGAAGAAAAACAGACCAAAATAAAGTCATCTATCTTAAACAACAGTATGTAAAGAGCATCCAGAGAACATGCATCAAGCAAGCTCATGCCACAGCCTCATTAATTATTTTGGAAAAATCGTTTGGGGGCTATTCCAGTAAAAAAAAGGAATTCTTTCCAATTTTAAATATCTGTAGCCCATAGATCCAGTGTGGCCTACCCTGATGTCCTTCCAAAGATCTGCACTCGAGTCTGTGATTAAGACATAGACACAGATAAGAAAGATTCTAAGCTGGGCACTGTGCTTAAGATGCAATTTTAGAACTCAGGCTGTGAGGATAGAAGGGACCACATGGGCATGAGACAGTGTGAATTACACAGGGACTCTCTGTTTCAAACAAGCAAATAAAAGCGAATTAAAGAATTAGAAATCAGCCATAAGGAACCTCCATAAAACTGCGCTGCTTCTGCACCTTTCCTGGGTGCAGAAGGTTCATACTGAACACTCAGGTAGTCATGTGCCCCACCTTCCTCAGTGACACTTGAACTTGTAATATGGAAAATCTTTCAGCCTGCTATGTTCATGTATCACAATTTTAGGCTAAATTTAAAAGAATTTGGAGAAAGAAATACTGGTAAAAAAAAACATACAATTTTTAAATTTTACAGAAGATTAGAAAAGCATCAAAATCAAACAGTGTCATGAGATTGTTTTCAGATATAAAATGCTTAAATTAATTTAAAAGCACAGCAGCATCTTATGCATATTGAATTACATTTCGAAGATACAAACGACATTGCCTTCAGTGTGGGGAATAATTTTCAGAAGGAAATCATGTGTCCGTGATACTCACCGAGCAGTTCTTGTCAGCGTTTCTTTTCCAATGTTTCTTGTCTAGTTTCTTGGCCATTGTGGAACGCAGAGTTGCATGAGTTTGTATTCGAGGATTTAAAGTCAGGATACTCTGAATACAGGATAAATAAGATACAAGTGGAAATAAGTAATCGTGTTGGCATTAAAACAAATCAAAAATTCATTTTAGACCACTCAATTTCCCTAAGGAGAGACTTAGCTAAGGGTGAATACTCTTATAATACATGGGAGACAGAAGGGAAAAAAGAAACATAGATGTAATCTAATGATCCAAAGTTCATATGATGACATTAAAGAAACGTTAAGAAAGAAATCTTAGACTTAACACAGGGCCTTTATAGAACTATAATACAAGAATGCAGCAGGAAAATCTAAGAAGAACCAAAGTTGTAATTAGTAAACTTAAACAAATAAGAAAGCAAAATTCTATTACTGTAAATTGATCATATACTGGATAAAATGTGAATGTAGTAACTTCTCATATCCCTTCCACTAATTCTCAAAACTTCTAGCCCAATGGACAGAAATGTTCAACAAAACAACTCCTATGCCTAAGGCTTAGGCAACATTGGAGGTATTGTAGACATTTTGGAAAGACTGGAAGCCAAAGTATCAGGGTGTTCACTGGGAGATCATTTCTACTTGTAGTGACAAAAGCTCCACCTTCATACTCTCACCAAACTGATGGCCGGAGAATGAGCTAAACAAGTACTACAATGATAGGCATGACAAAATGGACAGAGAAGAAAACCACTAGGTCCCAGCCCTACCCAGAGAACTATACACAACTAAGGAATGCTGAAAGTGGGAGAAATTGTGTTCCCCAGGGAAACGTACACCAATTAACTAACCAATACTAAAAGGTTAGCCATGAAAACAGATAAACAACTAACATTATACAGACTGGGCAGATTACATTTAAGAATATAGGTACATGCATATAAATGTATACTTGCAAAAATAATTAATAAAAAGAAGTATGAATCTGAAAGAGCTAGTAAAGATATATATGTGAGGGCTTTGGAGGGGAAAGGGAGAAGGGAACAATGGTGTGTTTATCGTATAATCTGAAAAATAAAAGAAATCATAATAAAATCAGTGTGCCCAATAATAAGCCAAAAGCCTTATTTTCACCAGAGTGGAAAGCCTCCAGTGACAAATCCTTCAGCTGAACCCAGTCAACAGTTCTGCGAATATCTTTGAACAGTTTTGACATGGTGAAAAGCAGTATGTAATAGCAAGGGAGAAAAGAAAAGATTTAGCAAACAAGGCTGTGGAGTTGGCCAATGAATAGATTACCTGCTGTGCAAGTATAAGAATCCACACCCAGCTTGCCAGGATGCAGGTATAAAGCCAGGCAGGGGTGGTGGCTGCCAGTAAATCCAGCCCTCCAGAAACCAAGACTGGGATTCCCAGGGAAGGCTAGCTAGTAAGAATACCTAGAACTGGGGAGATCCAGATTTAGCAGGGCATATTGCTTCAATAACATGAAGAGTGATATTTTTTTTAGGACACCCGGCATCAATTTTAGGGTGCCACACATGCACACACATCTGCGTCCATACTGAACACATGAGCATACATATGCACATACACATGTGTACCGCACACATGTAAAAAGAGCATCAATCAGAAAAACAGAAAAGGCACAGACGTTTTCAGTCTTTAACAAAATGGGAGGTAATTTCTTTTGAATGAGGAGGAAATGAAAAATTGATATTGTTGAAATTAGAGATTTTAATTCAGATATTAATAAGATGTTCTCAACCGAGATGGAACTGGAAATCATAGTAGCACCCTTTACTGCAGTCAACCGCAAGAGCACATGTCTCAAAGTTGTTCTCTAGAAAGCCTTCCATAATTAGATCTGCCCTTTTGTTATAGAGCTCACAAATACCTCTACCAGGCCCAGCAACCCCAACCAACCACTGCTTAGGGATGCTTTCTTCCCTCATAAACTGACAGCACTGCAGGATGGAGTATTGAGGAATTTCTGTTTAGTCTTTGAGCATCTGATACGCAATGTCAAGGAGGCAGGCCATGTTTATATCTGCAAAAGGAGTGATTCAAAAGGGCTGTGTGTGTGAGAGTGTGTGTGTGTGTGTGCCCGCGCGTGCCATTTGCCTCTCAATGAACTACTTAACATTTTTTAACCTAGACTAGAAGAACACAATAAGACATAAATGAAATATATGACAGAATATGTTACATAAACAAAATATGTTACATAAACTTAGAACACAAACTCCCAAAATAATGTGAAGTAAATATGAACTCCTGAGGTCAACTCCTGTTGGCAACTGGAACGCATCGTTATGCATGCCATGGCTGGAAACAATTCTGACAGGGGTTCTTAGGATCAAGGTTCCAGTGCACCTGACAACTCCAAAATCTTTGTACAAGCCTAGATTTTATAATTCCTTCAAAATTAACCTACCCACCTCATCTTTTCCACACATTAAAATGAATCCTTATTGGAATTCTATAAAACACCAAGACAAATGAATAGACAAATTCTTAACTACTAAATCAGTGCCAACAATGCTCTTTCCCCTTTGCACTATTCAATTTCTTATGTCTTCCTAAAGTAATCATCTCCTGGGTGACAACTGATTTGTAAGAATATCTCCTACATGATAGAAAGGGCTTCAAGTGGTAGAAAATACAGACTTTGCCTAAGATGAATTTTGTACTTAGCATATAAGGGTGAAATCAGAAAAAGATACATTTCATATAGCATTTGATATAAAGTGGTAATGTCATCCACCTTAAGGTTTTAGAGTTTAAAATCTTTTTGCATGCACTGTATAATTTAAATAACAAACATCTACTACTGTGTCCTTATTTTGTACGAACAAACAAATTAAAACTAAACAAGTACCATATTTACTTATGTGAAGGGACTGAGATGTGATTCAGTCCTCTTGTAGGATTTTTATTCAAATTTTTCCACAGATAATGTCTTTCTATGTCTAATGTAGAAACTTTTAACCATGTTTTAAAAATCAAATACTAAATGTCATCTGAATAACTCATTAAAGAATTTTTATTGGGTAGGAACCCTGACAACCTGAGGTCAATCCTCAGGACCCAAAGACAGAGTGAAAAAACAACTCTGTGCTGTACTCTGATTCTATACATGCACCCTGGCACAGGGTACACACAAATACACACACATGCATGCACACACACATACATACACATGCATGCACACACGCACACACACACACGTGTGTGCACAGAGAGAGAGAACACACAAAAAGAGATAGTGAATGTAATTAAATTAATATCAACTCCCCCAAAATTAAAAAAAAAAAAAGTAATTGCCAGGCAGTGGTGGCACACGCCTTTAATCCCAGCACTTGGGAGGGAGAGGCAGGCGGATTTCTGAGTTCGAGGCCAGCCTGGGCTACAGAGTGAGTGCCCGGACAGCCAGGGTGACACAGAGAAACCCTGTCTCAAGAAGAAGAAGAAGAAGAAGAAGAAGAAGGAGGAGGAGGAGGAGGAGGAGG
>NW_022196898.1:66291254-66316962 GCF_008632895.1 Mastomys coucha | reverse complement strand
CTAGGAGATCACTTCAGGACTCATGTAGGCCAACTCCAGCAAAACAGATGATGAGAGCAACCTTTAATTTCACAGGAGGAGGAGAAGAAGGAGGAGAAACATCAATCGAAGACACTTGGCTGCAATTCAGATAGAACACCGACGATCCATGGAGTCTGAAATACCAGCCACCGCTGTCTAACCCTTCCCAGATCCATGCCACGGTAACCCACCCCTAGGAAAGTGGAACCCAGAAAGTAAGGCTTCTGCTCCATTTCCCATTGAAGGCTGTGGCATCCCTAGTGCCAATGGGGGAAGAACATTCCATCAGAATGTCTCAGGGGCCCACCCCCAATTACGTAGTAGCGAGTGAACTCAAGAAAAAAACCTAGCTTAGTGGCCAAGAGTTTCTTGTACCCATTCCACCCTTCACTGACTGATTACAAGCTCCACTGTGATGGCGGTGACACAGCAACAACAAATGGTCACATGAGAGACCTTTGCTGCCATAGTGTGATGAGACTGTGCATCTGGAGCAACACACTGAGAAAGCCAAGGATGACTGCCCACACCCAGTGCCCTGGTCACGAGGTCAGCACGTCACATTTAGAGAAGTAGTCACTGTCACTATCCCAAGCTCTGGAGCTGTGGTACAGAGATTTTCCCAAAAGAAGAGGCAGTGGTGTGAACAGTGACATTTATCCAGATGACATTTAGGGTTGGAAACCCCATGTGAGTTGAATTTACTCAGATCCCTGTGTGTAGAGCTTCAATCCTAGGAGTCATCTTATGAAAAATTAAGATTTTTGACAGCAAACAATTTACAAGAAGCTGAAGTATTCCTTGGGGGGAAAATGTGTGTGTGTGTGTATACATATATATGTATATATATACATATATATATGTATATATATATAATGTGTGTATGTATGTATATATATGTGTGTGTATATATATGTATGTTTATATATATGTATACATTAATATATATTAACATGGCAGAGAGTTCACCAGAGAAAACAAGAGTAACTGGTAAAACCAGCTCTTAAGAAAAGTCGTCAAAGTCTCAGCTCAAAAGCAATCTTTAAAAATGGGTCCAAAATCACATGAAGCATGCCACAGGGCAACTGATCCTACAGGTCGCTATACAAAGAAGGCACTAAGTGTGCTAGCAACATGAACAAAGACTCAGAGAGAGAGAGAGGTGGAGAGGGTGAGTTACAAGAGCTTGGCCCAGGTCACACAGAAGAAGCTGTGCTTCATAAAACAGGGCAAAAACCAAAGATGTGTATAAGAAAAGGACTTGTATGGAACTGGGGTCTGGGGAAGAGAACTGGAAAGGAGATAAGAGAGAATGCCTTTGAGAGTAAACCTAATGCATTACATATATCTATAAAATCTCAAAGAACATTTTTAATGAAAGCTATCTAAAAACAAAGGAACAAACAGCAGAAATGCTGTTATCACAAAATACTCTTGTCCATGTTTAGTGCTGTACCATATAAGGATGTCAGAGGTGCAGACTGTAGAGGAAATAGCGTTTTCCCAAGTCATCTATCTAGGTACTAAACAAAAGTATGAGTCTCCTTTCCTTCTGACAGCACAAGATTAATATACCAAATTGTTCTATTAAAATTTTATTTTCAAATTTATACACACACACACACATACACATATACATACCAAACATACATGCTATATGCTATGTGCTATGCTTACGATGTGGCTGAGGATGTCTTTAAATGCATACATGTTAGAATCTTAATCTTCAGTGTGGTAATGTTAAAGGGGTGACTGGGCATTTAAGCAGTAGTGACTGGTTGGGGATGGTGGTCAAATCCATCCTCTCCCAAAGTTCTAGGTCCCTGTCTCACCATATGCTTCTTTCCTTCGCATACTGACACCATGATGCTATCTGCCAAGATGACATGGAGAGAAGAGAAGCCCTGGGTTGGATTGCCAAGTAGTAGTAAAACAAATATTAACCACATGCGAACAGCAAAACCAAGAATGCTCCACAGCCCATAAGTACACTTGTGGAATCCAAGATGCCACTATGGAATGTATACTGTCAGGCTGGATGAAGAACAAGACCCAACCATGATGCTGAGGAAAAGTGGAAAGTAACAGCCACAGGATGGGTATTCTTTGTGGTGTGATGAGGCTCGACTCTGTATTATTAAAATAACTAGGAATACATTTAAAACACTGATTGTTAGCCGGGCGGTGGTGGCACAGGACTTTAATCCCAGCACTTGGGAGGCAGAGGCAGGCAGATTTCTGAGGTCGAGGCCAGCCTGGTCTACAGAGTGAGTTCCAGGGCGGCCAGGCTACACAGAGAAACCCTGTCTCAAACCTCCTGCCCCCCAAAACAAACAAAAACAAAAAACAAAACACAAACAAAAAAACGCTGATTGATTTCCTTTACCTGGTGAGTAGTACCCTATGAAAATCATATTGTTTTCTTTTTTCTTTTTTTATTGGATATTTTCTTTAATTACATGTCATATGATATCTCCTTTTCAAGTTTCTGCTCCGAAAAAAATAAATAAAATAAAAACCCTGTTCCCTCCACTCTCCCCCTGCTCACCAACCCACCCTCTCCCACTTCCTGGCCCTGGCATTCCCCTACACTGAGGCATAGAGCCTTCACAGGACCAAGGGCCTCTCCTGCCCTTGATAACTGACTTGGCCATCCTCTGCTATACCTATGCTGCTGGAGCCATGAGTCCCACGACATGTACTCTTTCGTTGGTGGTTTAGTCCCTGGGAGCTCTGAGGGTACTACTTAGTTCATATTGTTGTTCCTCCTAAGGAACTGCCAAACTGATTTCCAGAGTGGTTTGTACCAGCTTGCAATCCCACCAGCAATGGAGGAGTGCTCCTCTTTCTCCATAACCTCTCCAGCATCTGCTGTCACCTGAGTTTTTTATCCTAGACATTCTGACTGTTGTGTAATGGAATCTCAGGGTTGTTTTGATTTGCAGTTCCCTGATGACTAAGGATGCTGAACATTTCTTTAGGTGCTTCTTAGCCACTAGGTATTCCTCAGTTGAGAATTCTTTGTTTAACTCTGTACCCCATTTTTGATAGGGTTATTTGTTTCTCTGAAGTCTAACTTCTTGAGTTCTTTGTATATATTGGATATTATCCCTCTATCAGATATAGAATTGGTAAAGATCTTTTCCTAATTCATTGGTTGCCGTTTTGTCCTATTGAAAATGTCTTTTGCCTTACAGAATCTTTGTAATTTTATGAGGTCCCATTTGTCAATTCTTAATCTTAAAGCATAAGCTATTGTGTTCTTTTCAGGAAATTTTTCCCTGTGCCCATATGTTCAAGGCTCTTCCCCACTTTCTTTTCTGTTAGTTTCAGTGTATCTGGTTTTATGTGGAGGTCCTTGATCCACTTGGACTTGAGCTTTGTACAAGGAGATAGGAATGGATTGATTTGCATTCTTCTACATGCTAACCACCAGTTGAGCCAGCACCATTTGTTGAAAATGCTGTCTTTTTTCCACTGGATGGTTTTAGCTCCTTAGTCAAAGATCAAGTGACCATAGGTGTGTGGGTTCATTTCTGGGTCTTCAGTTCTATTCCATTAATCTACCTGCCTGTATCTGCACCAATACCATGTATTTTTTATCACAATTGCTCTGTAGTACAGCTTAAGCATATGTCCTCATTACATGTTGGAACATGTAATAAGGTGATGGTGGGATGGTGATGGAAATCATATTTTGACAAAGTTGCTATTAAAAATTAACACGATGCATTCAATGCACTGAACTGTACAGTGTATTCACTTTAATGAACAACTTTGGAACTTGCCTTACTTTCCTGACTGTGATAAAATTATTTTTAGTAGTTCTTATAAGTGGCAGACAAGATGTTTCTTCATTCTACCAGGCTAGTTGTCTGTGTCCTTCAAATAGGTCATTCACACTAAAGCTCCTGTTCTAAGTGATTATTCCTTGGAATAAAAAAAAAAATACCAAAACAGTTGATTTACAGATGTCAACTTTAGAAAATTCAAGAATCTTATTTTGCAGGAAAAATTAAAGATAATTTCTCACTACAAATACAATACTGTTGCGTATCTTTTCAGACCTGAATTACTATAGTACCACGTGGCAATACAATTCAATAAATAAAAGAACAAGTTCAAAGGTATTCCAGCCAACATTTAAAGCAAACAAAGTAGGATTCATACAAGAAATATGGCTGTATTTATTTTACCTTTTACATCCACAATCCATATTGTGATAAATGATTACATTTATCTATGCTGGCATAGTAATGTAACATTTGGAAATAAACATTCTGAATATAATTTATTGGCTGCTTATCATGGTTACATTTCTTTCACATAACACAAACATAAAGTATAAAAGCATGAAATATTGGGTTAACCTTTTAGAAGAAGGCATTGAGTTGAATTCAATGGATCATGGGTAAAAATAAATTGGATTGTGGAGAATGGTTACCGAGGATTTGACTTAATAATATCCCAGATGAAAGGTGATATAAAATAAGAATACATGATGTGAGTGGTTAAGAGCTGCTCAGAACAATTTTCCAAAGCAAGACTTTTTAAAACCCAAAGTCAATATCATCGATAAGTAAGCAGCTGGGAGAACAAGAAGGAGAAGTTCTAAATTACATTCTTCCTAAGAAATGACCAATGCCAGGTCCTTACCAGGGTCACAGGGTTCCCTCTCTGGATAAATGGACCACTTCACGAAGCCCATTAACCCTTTCAGATATCAAGTTATTGCTAATAAAAGGAGACTGTTCTCTCATCAAAGACTCTGGCTTTGGATTTTCCAATCAGAGGAATTATGAGAATGTACTGGTGTGTATGAAGGCAAAACAAAAAACCAAACAAACAAAATAAAAGAGTTTGAGTAAATTTCATAGCATGATTTTTGAGGTGGCCTTAGGAAATGATAAAATATCCAAACCCGCTCTACTGAAGAATCATGTGCTGTCACTGGCTTCTGTGAACGTTACATACGGAAGTATTTGAACTTCTGCAGTGCACACACACTGACAGTTTTGTGCCTCATGCTAGAGAGTGTGAAGAGGAGACATGTGGACTACAGTCGCATACCTACTCTTCCTGGATAGAAGTACTAATCACTAGTCATAAAATGTTGGACCTTTAGAATCATGTAGGAGTTCAAATTCCAGTTGCAGAAAACCATTTGGCCAGGGAGTCTTCATACTAAACCTGTGCTGGTATTTATATGACCATATTGATTAACAAAATCTAATATACCATTAAGTTTTCTTCACCCTTTACATTTGAATTATAAACTTTTCTACTCAATGCTAGCTTTTCCTTGTAATTTTGAGCTATAAAAATGATACAGTGTACTCACGTTAGGGTTGTACATGGCCACATTGATGAATTAAATTCTATCTTACTCAGATTATGTTTAAACTTTATTATTGATGGCATACAGCAAGGTTTCTATGGGTCATTTCCTTATATGAGGCAAAAGGAAACAAATGATTAAACATATGCTGCTTTTACTTCTTTCCCAATTGGTCCCATGTACTTCATCTTGATACATCAGTGTATTTTCTTTTCCTTGTACCTGAGTACTCTTCTCTCTACTAACATTATTTTTACTTAAGTAAATTCCCTCAACTAACAGAAAAACAGACTAGGAAAGTCTGTTGAATACAGAACTGAACCTTGTGGTAGTAACTTGGTGAGCATATACTTGCTTACAATGTTCAGTGTCAACCAATTACCCCTCTGTTTCTTATGTCTGTCATAGAGGGAGGGTTTAAATAATCTTCATAGTGTTTAGAGCCATTGGAGATTTTAGATAAAGCCAGAGATGCATGGCCACTCTCCTGTTTTGTGGGGAAAAGAGAGCAGAATGAGCTTCATTTGTTCCCCACAAGGTCCACAAAGAGAGATACGAGCAAGTTTGGAGTCTGAAAGCCTTGGTGAGCCTGATGGTTAGTTCTGGCCAAGGAGTCTGGTGTGTTCATAGTTATCTTCTGAATGAATTCTGGGCAGAGTGCCTTAGGTTAGGCCACTTCTACAGGTAATAATAATAAAGGGGAGTTGTCCCTTTCTCTTGAATTTTTCCTACTATCTCCATACAAAGGTCAATACTCCTTTTATGAACAGTGATTAATCACTATTATTAATAAACAATAGATGAAGAAAGGATACTATAAAGATTCTAAATCTTATGACATTGTGCTAATGCATTTCCTAAAAACTGCGTTTAGTGATTTGTGTTACATTTGGCCTCAGATTTTAAGCTCTTCTATTTTTTTCTGGATACTTTAACCTTCGCTGTCATTCTTCCACTGTTAGACAATAATCAGTCATAGTACTAATCCAATAGTGTTGCTTTATTATGACAATCTATAAAACCTACTTTAGGGGCAGGAAGAACTTATACCACATTGTATTTTAGATGGATGAGTAGGTATTAGTTGCCACTTATCCACTCTGTATTCCAGTTCCTGAATTGTTGGTTCTGAACTGTTAATAATTACAAGGGGATTAGTTTTAAAACTATAGGAATTATGCAAAAAATACAAAGGAAACAGGCAAAAAGGAAACTATAAATAAGACAGAATGAAACAGAAAGACGTATCTCAGATGGAATCAAATTGGTCATGGGTTCCTGAATTTATCATATCTCCCTGACCCGCAATTGCTAAGGCTGATTGCCTAAAAATGCCAATATGCTCTTCACAAATTAGTATGTCACTATCAAATTCAAATACACATTTACACATCTATTACATGTGTAGAACAATAAAGATAATGATTTCTTATACATAAAACTGTACATAACTCATGAACTTTGGGCTAGACACGTTAGGGTAAATGTACATTACATTTTCATTCTATGGAAGACAAGGCAGATGAAAAGGTGATAAATTTGTAAAACATCACAAAATGCATCAACTGGAAATGAATGGACCCTTTCCAGATGCTAGTCACATCACCTGGGAAATTCAACTCATTTCTTTTCGACAAATAGTGATCCTACGTAAAATAGTTCATATATCTTAAAATGTCCCATCTGTCATGTCTCTATGCAACTAATCAAACTGAGTTCTGTCACTTGCATTTTTAGGCTGACTTTCCTAGATTTTGTACATGGCTCTTTGACTTATAAAACACATACCACTCAATAGACGATCAATAGACTGACTTTAGGAAAGCTCATCTTCTTTTAAAAAAGACAAAAATTCATTTAATTCATACAAAGGAACACACACCACACACACACAAACATAGGGTTTTTTTTCTCTCTCTCTTGGTACTAGTGACTGTACACAGAGCCTTAAACCAGCTAGCAACTGTTCTGCCACTTAGCCAAACCCAAATCCATTAACCATACAGTTCTTAATAAGATCAGACCATGATGACTGAATCTGATGTAGACATTAATTTCTCTGATTAAAATACAGCCCCTGAGGCTATCCCAAAAGCTGTTGTCTGTGTGTGCGATATGTTCTTCTAGATGGGCTGTCTTGTCTAACCCGGAGAGAGAGGATATGCCTAACCCATGGCAGAGACTTGATTTGACAGGATAGCAGATACACAGGGGGCCCCCCCACCCTCTCAGAGAAGAAGGAGAGGAGGGTTGGAGAGGAATTGTGGGAATGACCAAGAGGGAGAGCAGCGATTGGACGATTGGAATGTAAAGTGGTATGTGTGTGTGTATATATATACGTGAGTATATATACATATATATGTATATATACATATATAGTGTGTTATATATAAAGTGTTATATTTATATATAATATAAATATATATATAAATTATATATAAGTATATACTATATATGCCTATATATTAATATAAATTATATATGTGTACATATATATTTATGCCTAGCCCTGCAGAGAATTTGTCAGGTTGACAGGTACCCATTTCCCATATATGTATACATATATCATAGATTGAGTGATTTAAGCTGCAAACTGATCTTCCTCACAATCTTACAAGCTCAGGGCCAAATTTCTGTATAGTTTTGTCCCTGCTGAAGATCCTTTTGCTAGCTGCTAGCTTGTAGATTAATACCTTCTCATTATATCTCTGTGAAAAGAGAGTGAGTGCAGGTCCTCCACTGTCTTTTTTCATAATAGCACTGATGCCATTATAAGGGTCCCTCCCTAATGAGCTTAAATCCCTCTAACTATCTTCCAAAGGTTTTATCTCCTAATGCTACACCCTGGGAATTAAGGCTTTAACACATGAACTTCACTGGTAGACAGCTAGTTTATAATAGACCTAGAAAGGATTCTATTGTGTGAGTAACTATTAGACACTGTTCACAATGGGTTTCAGCACAGGCTAGGTGTTCTCTTACTATTTCAGATGAAATCATATGGATTCCATACATTCACAGTACCAAGAAGAAACTACAGAACAACAAAAACAGTGACCATTTTATAGTATTGTTTACATTTAAGGAAAGAAAACAAAAGCAATATTACCAAAGAAGTTAACATCACTGCTTATTCTTTTATCCTTTAGTTAAAGAACAAAGCATTAATAATGTATGCTAAGGTACCATAATAGTTGTTTATTTTACATTAGGAATTAAAAATAATACCTCATGTAAAAACACTTATAAATTGATATAAAAAGTTTATAAAGGGGAAGAACACATGTTACCCAGCACTGATTGATGAAAAATTGGCACACAAGGCAAGAGCCATTGGGATTCAGAAGGTACATGTAGATCAGTATGCTGAAAGTGAAAAAATGCCACCCAGTGTATAAGAAGGCCAGGGCAAAATGGAGGGACAAAAACAAATGCAAGACCAGGGCTAAGCTTAGAATTTTGAAAGTTAACTAACAAGTATATTGATTGTCAGGTTCAGAAAATAAAAACTACAGATTGACTCATTGTGCATCAACCAGAGGACTAATCAGAAAAAAGAAACACATGAGATAGCAAGTAATTTGTATTAAGATAAAAGTTAGAGTAATCAAAAGTGACTTTTCTCTTTCATGTTTTATTAACAGGAGGATGACCATTCAGAATGCCCTCTAAGAAGGATGTGAGTGTACCAAGTAGCTGGGAATTTAGACAACTAGACTCTTAAAAAATAATAATTAAAAAAAAAAACAGAAAATCATAAAGTGTCTCTATTGTTCTTATGGATTTTGGAGTCATAATTCATAATGTTTATTAATATTGAGCTATCATGTATCCCGAAGCTTACTTGGTTTGGTTTCTCTAGCACTTAAGCCTCTCCCCTCCCCCCCTCCTCCCCTTCTCCTCTTCCTGTCTCCCTCTCCCTTTCCCTCTCTGTCTCTCGCTCTCTCTCTTTCACTTCTTTTTACATTCCTTTTGTCTTTCTTTTTCTTGTGTATGCACACATGTGTACAAGTACACACAGATGCAGAGGTCTAAAGTCAAGGTCACATGTCTTCCACAATTACTCACCGCCTTAGTTTTTGAGGCAGGGTCTCTCACTAAACCTGGCACTTGTCGATTTGGCTAAGCCTGCTAGTCAGCAAGCCCTAGGGATCCTTCTGCTCCAGAGCTGGGGATTATAGAGGTATGTCCTGCTATGCACATTTTTGTGTCCACACATGTGTGTGTGTGTGTGCGTGTATGTGTGTGTGTGTGTGTGTGTGTGCATGCGTGTGTGTGTGTGTGTGTGTGTGTGTGTGTGTGTGTTAGAATATAGGTTCTGAAAGACCAAACTAATGTTTTCATGTTTATTTCGTATCACTGAGTCATCTCAGTACCCCATGTCTTCGCTTTCTACTCGCTTTCTATTATCATTACTGCAATAAGTTCTCTACTAATCTAGGTCTCAATAAAGGGCTTTAGGATCTTTCCTAATGCACTAAGTCATGTGTAATTGACTATCATGTAATTTATCTGCTTGCATTATTTTATCTTATTTGTAGCAAAAATACCAACACACTGTCTTTCTTCACAGAAGCTTATAATGGGACCATCACAACTCCTACCATACATACACGACCCCCACCCCTGTCAACAATTCCATGTCTTCCCCTGTAAGCCAGTACTCACATTGTGGCTAGTCTCTATGGATTCTTCTCCTTTGTTTATTCACCTCAAACATTCCTGTTCATGCCAGTCATATACGTTGGATCTTTGATAGCCCTTCCTCTTCAACCTATAAAAGATTCTTCTCCAGATGCCTAGATTGTACTATGACCAAACACTCCAAGTTAAACTACCGATTACCCACCTGGGGTCTGTGCTTTCTGTCTCAATATAATAGGCATCGTTCACTAATGCCTGCATATTTGTTCACACACACATAAACACAGCTCACTATTATGAACAGCAGTAATAAAATGATTCCTTGCAGTTTGACTTGATAGTCATCTTACAGTTCAGTTTGGTACCAATCTACCATTCCAAACAGCCTCTGCTCTGACCTTCACTGCTTTATAAATAGATTTAAATTTCTGTTTCCAAACATTCCCTTGCCTCTCTAGGAAGCAATTGTTACGTTAGAAGACTTTATGTCTAGCTAAAAACCATTTCTTCCAAAACATAATAATCAGCCTTCTCCCTGCCATGTTGTACTCATGAGCCTCAAAAGGAACTGGGCACTATTACTCATTTGACACAGGGGAGGACATCGAGGAAGTATGTTTTTTTTTCCATCAAATTGACCAGTGAAATTCAAAAGCAAACATTTCATATATATGCATATATATACATATATATATACAATAGGATATAATGAGAAAAATCCTTAGCAAAAAAAAAATTAAAAAGCAAAATCATTCTGCTGGAAGTAAAATGTCATTACAAATGGAAAGACAAGCAGAATTCTGTTTTCTTTTTGGTGTCATTCTGTTTCAGGGACAAAAGAGATGGCAGTCTCCACTTATCAGTAGTTACAAAGATCATAAGCCATGTAATGATTAACAATGCTGTGAAGGAGGGAGGTACCCTTGTCCTCACTCTCCTGCCAAGAGGTAATCAGGCACTCACTTGCTGAGGCAGCAGAACTAACTGCACTGCTCCAAAATCAACAAGTTCTCTCGGAAACCCGAGGCATCTCTCTCATTGCCTCGTTGATGTTCTAGAGGGGAAGTTTCCAATTTCAGTATACAAAATATGAAAGACAAGGCAGCCATAGCAAGAGAAGCTGCAAACCACCAGAAGAGGGGAAAAATCACGTACACAGACTAACACAGGGTCTGTGAAGGCAAAGTCAGTCTGGGAAAGGGCTTGTGCCTCCATTGCACCATTAATATTTAAACAGATAATACTCCACAAAGATATTGTTTAAGACAAAGAATGTTGATAATTTGTATCCAAGAAAGTGACAGGAAAAATTATGATCTGTTTATAACAGTAAAGGGTGTTATAAATTTGTTTAAATTGTGGACTCAAAAGATATTCACTAACATGGAGAAATGTTCTAGGACAAATATTCTATATAAGACTAGTTCTATTAGAAATTGATACTATACTATATCAAATAACTTTAAATGACACAAATGCATACATATACTTTGCCACTTTGCTCTCCTAATTAAGTAATGTTATTTTGGCTTCTTTATTGACATTTTTCAGTATGTAAACAGAATAGATTTCCTTAACCCAATGCAAATGTAGGCATTTGCCACCACCCCCCCCCCCCCCCGTGTGTGTGTACCAATGTTTATTGGGCTTACTTCAGGAACATTAGGATAGGTTACTTACAAGAGTGTGGGTGACGCTCAAAGCCTGCATCACCAGAACATCCTACCACATCAAGGAAGAAAGTCTTGGAAGCTGCATCTTGGAGTATCCAGTAGTGTCTTTTTTAAAAGTGTCCACTTCTTCAACTTTTATTAGCAAGTATGTATGCCCTGGGGATTTTAAAATCAGGTTCTACTGCTTTCACAATAAACATTATTGATCACTGAGCCGTCTCTCCTACTCCATTATATTTGATATTGAAAATATTTGCATGGTTGTGGATGTAAATACACACACGCATATAGACACACACATACACACATACACACACACACTCACAAAGACACAAAAACTAGGAACAGAACTGGTAGAGTATTAGAAAGAGTAGGTAATGGGGCAGATACTTTATCAAGAAGGACTATATACGACTAAGAAACAGCAATAAAAATAAAAACCAAAACTTAAACCAGTCTATTTTTAAAATTTTTATTGATTTTTTGTGAATTTCACATCACGCACCTCAATCCCATTTATCCTCCCCACTCCTCCTATCCACCCTCTACCCTTATAAACTATGTCAAAAGAAAACAAACAAAACCCAAAGAAACAAAGAAAATCTGGCCATGAAAGCTGAACTATGATACACTGTATCCCACCGTACACCTTTTGGCCCAAACAGTTTTTCTTGCAAACGTTCATTGCAGTGAGTTATTGGTCTGGTTAGGGGACTCTGGCTTCTGCTACACTATCAGTGCTAGATCCTTACAGGGACTGTATATTATTTTGTTTAAATCTGGGTCTTTTTGTATCCCAAAGCTGACCTCCAACTCCTCTACCTCACTATGTGGTCAATGTTAAACATGAATTTATGATAAGTGCCCTGGAAGTACCTTTGCATAACAAACTGTTTCTGTTCAACTGCTCATTGTACATCAGAAGAACCTGGAGCCCACTGTGGTGGTCCAAATGAGAAAAGTCCTCCTTGGTTTCCAGCACTTGGATACTGTTTGGGAGGCTTGGGTGGTCAGTATTGCTTAAGGTATTGATTGCACTTGGGCTATGGGATTTAAAAGCCTCAATCACTTCCAGTTTGCTCTCCCTGCTTCTGGTTTATGGTTCATCGTGTGAGCTCTCAGAATCTGGTTCCTTCAGCCGTGCCTGCATGCAAGAATGATCTCTGACCCTCTTGAACTATAATAAGCAAAATAAAATTCTTTCCATAAGTTATTTTGTTTATAAAATTTTACCACAGCAAAAACAAAACAAAACAAACAAACAAAAAACAAAACAAACAAACAAAAAAAACAAATTCCTACTACTTCTCAGAAAGCAATGTTCTCTGTTAAATTCTGTCTTGCCCTGCTGCTCCAATAAGGCATTTGGCCTAATGCAGGTTGTAAGATAAATTTGGAAGCATGGGTATTTGAGAGAATATTATCAAGGAAAGAAGTACCCACTTTTTTTCTTCCTCTGCTCTCCCTTTTGAAGTCCTAGTTTCCAACTTGGACAAAAAGGTGAATGTGGAAATAATAGCATGAAAAACCACAAAGCCATTAAGAACACAGAGGCATCACATGCTCTGCACAATGTATCACTGGAGTCCGTTTCCATGAGAAGAAATAAATCACTGTCTTATTTAAGCCATCTTTATTCATTTTTCTTGGTTCTCACTGTGCCCAAGGGGACTGAGATGGTCAAGTAAGTGTGGGAAGTGCTAAGAGTCCAATCCAAAGGTAAAATGTCCAGAACCAAAGTGCATAAGAACTTAAAAATAAAAGCACTTAGCTCATGTACTTTAAAAGACAAATGAGAAATCACATCAGCATAAGTTAGTAACTTTCTTGAAATCCATCAAGATGTCAAAAATCCTAAACCAAAAATTACTCATTTCAAAAAATGATCAATGGAAATTTTGTTGTACCAGCATGGGGGGAAAAAAAGAATACATGATTCATTTTAATCTCCATTGATTGACTATTAATAGTTCTCTCCATTTGAACTGACATAAAATTTTTACAACATAGAACAATGATGTGGATGAAAATGTAGCCAGTGTCCCTTCGTTTACTGTGCTTTCCAAGCTCCCCATGACCTGGACATTATCTCCTTCCATACAATTGATTTTCCCACCCATTTTGTGAAACTAACCCTACAGACTATGGTAGAGAACACACACCCCCCTTTGTCCTTATCATAAGATTTACCATACAGAACATTCTGCCTCTATCAATAGTCCCTGATCCAATTTAAGAAAGTGTCCCTAGTCTAGCAAAGAATTTAGCAATAAGACAGTTCATTTTTTATCATATAGATATAGATATAAATATAGATATAGATATAGATGATATAGGTATAGATATTCTATTTGGAAAACCATCTAGACTTCTAATAATTTTGTATCAATCCCTTGTTATATTGTTTTAAGGATTTATTTATACATACATGTGAGTGCATATGTATGTATATACTATGTGCATGCTATGTCAGCAGTAGCCAGAAGAATGCACAAAATTACCTGGAACAGAGTTACAGGCATTTATAAGACATCATGTGAGTATTGGGAATTGAACACAAGACTTCTGCAGGAGCAGGAAGTGTTCATAAACACTGTTCCATCTCTTCAGCTTTTTGGCCATTGAAAGATTACCTCTGCCATTTAAATACTCATCACTTCCAAACTGAACACATTGTCATTATCACCGCAAGACAAACTTTATACACCTTTACTGTCCTTTATAGACTCAAATCAAGTAGACACTGAAGCTGAATTATGCAATGAGAAGGGATTCCATCATATTAACAGTGGGCTTTGCAGACATTGTTTTAACGTTATATTTGGTTTTTTTCTTGTATTGAAACTAGATTATTCCCTTCTTCTACTCTTCCCAGCTCTCCCCACCTCCCCTCTGATCTAAATTCACCCCCTTTAGTTCTCTAATTAGATAGGAAATAGACATCTAAGGGATAATAATGAAATAAAACCTAAAAGAAATTAAAATACCAACAGAATAGGACAATATAACACAAAGAAGAAAAAGAGTCCACAAAAGTCACAAGAGACATCTACAGGATCCAAGAAAGAGGAGAGGCACACTCTGCCACATGCTCAGGAGATCTTTAAAAATGCAAAACCAGAAGTCATAATACATATGTAAGGACAAATGGGATAAATAAAATAAAACAAAAAGAAGAATGGGAGGAAGGAAGGAAGAAGTCTTAACATTGCATTAGTAGACGGGGACCTTTCAAAGATTCCCGTGAATTCATATTTACTGCTGGGTATGAGGAGCTCTTAGCTTTAACAATAGTTTGTTTCCCCCATGAAAAGATCTTCCAAATGCATCAGAACCAACACACATCTGAACTTGTGGAGACCGAGGCAGCATGCCCAGGACCTGCACATATCTACAACAGATGGGGGTCTTAGAGCTTAAAGAGTGGACACAAGAGCTGATCCCTAACCCAGAATCTATCTCTCAATTGAAAATCACTTGCATATCTTTCCTAAATGGGGCATACGACTGGGAAACAGTTACTCCTAATTCATTTCCATTCAATAACTGAACCATCAATGTGCTTTTAAATGTGGTACTTCCCATAAATGAGCAGACTCATATTTTCTATAAGCTCTCCTGCCACTTGAATTTATTCAAAGGCTTAAACAGGTTTTTTCAAAAGATGATAGATGTTACCTTCTAATTAAGGTTACTCTACTAGCATAGATTAGAATTTGAATTAATGAAGGACTCTGTGATGGAAATTAACTAATTTGCCAATTAATTATGTAACAGGATAGATTGCAAGCATCATTCATGTTGTTTATACATGGCACAACTTGAGAAACCAAAGGCCATACAGCTAATGCATCTCTTGTAACCTTTGCTGTTATGTCAGTGGTAAAAAGGTAAAATAAGGTGTTTTGTTTAGAAGATTTACTTTTAATTTTTATTCATGTGTGTGTGTGTATGTGTGTGTGTATAAATATTTCTTACAATTTTTTACCAATCCTGGCTCTGCCATAACCAGAACTTTGAAATGACAATACAGATTACTCTAGCAAAGCAACACTTAACACAGAGGTGGCTGGGGAAACATCCTTGGCATTCATGTTAATTATGTAACAACACTGGAAAATGAATCAATATTACCTTTTAAAAAATTTTTTGGAAATTTGTATTTGGTACTAATTTACAATTCACCTGTATGTATGTTACTTTAATGACCATAATTTGATTATTTCTTCCTCCCTCCCTCTCTTTCTTTCTTTCTTTTTTCTTTCTCTAACTCTTTTTTTTTCTTTTCTCTATTTCTTTCCTTTTCTTTAGTTTCAACTATTCTACAGGAACTCAGAATTTAATATAGCATTTTAGAATCGTAATTTAAACTTCAAGCAACCTTAGGAAAAAAAATCAACCGTAGTTTTGCAAGATTTCTGGGCAAATGGCCAAATACAAGATTAAAAATGTACATAACTCTGACAGTTAAGTGGAAACTTGAATCTTCCCAGAAGATGAATTAAAAAGAGACAAGCTAAACAAATGTGTTGTTTCTAGAAAGGGAATTGGAAGAATATGGGCAGGGCTAAGAAACAGCTTTCCTGGGCCCTGTGGAGAACATAAGCTACCATGTCTGTCCAAGTCCACCTCCTCATCATTCAGTACTGGCGTATAAGGATGCTCTGACCGCATGCTGACCAGCAGGCACTACCAACCTCGCAGGCATTGCTTACCAGCAGGTCACAGAACAAATAGAAAATGGCGTGACTGGTTTTCTTTAGGATCATTTTTATGTTCACATACCAGAATGATGACAGGTTCATAGATATTATTGACACAATAAGATTGTTCAGAAATGATGCCTCAAGAAGGTCATTGGGAATCAAGGTAATGAAATTTCAGCAATAACTCTGCAAAGGGAACAGAAGTATGTCTAAAGACAAAGAAGAAATAGACAGAGGAGAGCTCTCTGCTTAATTTGCCAAAATTTAGAAAACAGAGTTACAATGACAACAGTGTCCAGATATATTTTCTTCCAGGGAAAAGAGGAGTCAACCAGTACAGCAGTAGGGCACCTCATCAGCCCTGGTGTTAGCGGGGAGGAATTGACTTAACTAACTCACTCTGTAAAACACTCTTCACTTTCCATTTCCCTGCTTTCCCGCAGCACCCACAGACACTTGGTCCCTTTCTCTTTTACTTATCACTTTCATAAAACCTCACCGCTCTTTGTTGTAGATGCTGCAAAAACTCCAAAGTCAGCACTTGGAGAATTGCTAAGTTCCTGAGATACATATGTTAATAGATCCTTCTTTGCTTTTCTCTTGTAAATCTGCCTTTTTAGCAGGGATCCATTCCAATGGACTATCCTCCAGGTGTTATTATTCCACTACATGTTGAACTTGGAGTTCCTGACAAGAGACTGCAGTAAACTGAGTGACAACATGAAATTTTTGCATCCGCTGTGCGATCTAATTTCCCCAAGAAAAGTACTCCAAGGGGTGAAATTTTTCAAACCCAATTTGTGTTTATTTTTAAGCCACAGATGTTTATGGGGTTTTACACTATTTTAGAATTGACTACCTAAAATAAGTAGTTTCGCTTTGAATCACGGAGAACTGGACAAACTGTTCTGTTTCAAATACCACAAAGTGAATTATAATTATACAATATGTTCCTCTAAGTATTTGCCATGATAGCATAATTAATTCAAAATTGCACAGTACTAAAGAGGCAAAGGGGGGCAAAGGTTAGGCTAATATAAATCAGTCTCAGATTATACCCTTGTAATTACATTTTTTTTGAATCTTCAAATATGAATAGGTTGTCTTGACAGTGATATTATTATAGATATAAACTTGATGAAGACGAGAAAATCCCCTCTTTCCTAGGGCTACTAGTAATCAAACAAAAATGGACACATGCCTACATGGATGTAGACTTCTGAAAGAGAAGGGAGAGAAAAAATTTAGATTTCAAAAATGGCATCCAGGTCAGTAGTCCATTTGACTTGGTTTTCTTTCCACCTCTCTCCAACAAATGATGAATCTGACCTGTCAGAGGTCAAAGGAGCCTGGCAAAGGAAGAGTTAGTCAGCTGACACCATGTTGATAGGTGATTGATGAAGTCTCTCCAGGTCCTCCCACTTCAACCATCTGGCTTGGGTGAGAAGCCTCTCTTACACACCTAGCTTCATTTACACATGTGAAGGACTCCTTGAGGAATGGCATATTAACTACCCTGTTGAGAGATTCTGTGAATACCTTCAGGAAGAGAAAAATGAGGTAACTTTTGAAGGACTCGGCACTTACATACATCTCTGTTTCCTAATTTTCATATCATGTATTTTAATATCTGAATAAACAGCCAGGTCAAATGGAGCTACTACTCAGAGATGTTAGTTTCCAGCTTACCATGGACATAATCAGATTATAGCCTCTTCCTGTGTCTTTGATACTCCATTTCTGATACAAGTAGAATTTCTTAAGCTAGAAACACATTCGTTCTTAAGCAGGGCACTGGGAAAACTAGAAATCCAGTGTGTGTTCCACCCGTGTAATCCTTGTGAACTCAACTCTGCAGCTCCTGGTCTGCCTTTGATCTACCTGGTCCATTTCATCCAGGATCGTTCTCCTCCACCTCTCCCTGAGAAAGGAAGACCAACATATTTCCAGTCCTCTTAACCACTAGGTATTAAGGGAAATGAAGAGAGAAACTGGAGCAAAGGTTACATGAATTTCATTATCACTTGTTAAATATAATCAATATCACCCCATACAAAAGCAATTAAGCTTTGTTTTTATTAGATATTTTCTTTATTTACATTTCAAATGACATCTCCTTTCCTGGTTACCCCTTCAAAACAAAAACAAAAACAAAAAACAAACCCTGTTTCCTCTCCCCTTCTCCTGCTCACCAACCCACACTCTCCCACTTCCTGGCCCTGGCATTCCCCTACACTGGGGCATAAACCTTCACAGGACCAAGGGCCCCTCCTCCCATTTGTGCATTCAGTGTAATGTAGACATTGATCCTATAATTACAATCCTGGACCATAACCCCAAGCACTAATTACTTTCTTCCTTACTTAACAATTTTCTGTATCATAATTGTAATCAGGATATATATAATATATAGCCATACAATGTTAAATTCACATGCTAAGATACATACAGCATATACTCAGAAATCACTTCATAAACTTTCAAGAAGCATGAGGTACTTGTTCATAACTAGCTTTGCACAACTATGGATGGAATATATATCCTTGTGAAATTCTTGGGACAAGCACTTCAGTTTTATGGCTCTTAGAATATTTGGATATTGCTTACCAGTTGACAGTCCCTAATCAAAAATCACCAAATCCAAAAAGCTCCAAAATGCCAAACTCAAAAACAAACAAACAAAAATCCAACTGAATCCTTATAACCTGTTAGTTTTTTGTGGACAGGTCAGATTGTCAGTGAAGCCTCCTCAGACGAACAGGTAGAGAAGGGCACTTTGTTTACTCTACTTCATATTATCCTGGTTTGTTTATACAGAAGATCATGATAGCATCTGAAATCGCATGGTTTTAAGGGTTTTTTTTCCTGTTGCTGATCAATTTATTGTAACACAATTGTTTTGTACATATTATCAAATTAAAATTCATTACATTTTATTAGATAGTTTCTTAATTTACATTTCAAATGATATCACTTCTCCAGATTTACCCTCCAGGAAAAAAAAAAAACGTTACCTCCCCAGTTCCCCTGCTCACCAACCCACCCTCTCCCATTTCCTGGCCCTGGCATTCCCCTACATTGAGACATAGAAACTTCACAGGACCAAGGGCCTCTCCTTCCATTGATGACTGACTAGGCCATCCTCTGCTATAAATTTGCTGCTGGAGCCATGAGTCCCACCATGTGTACTCTTTGGTTGGTGGTTTAGTCCCTGGGAGCTCTGAGGGTACTAGTTAGTTCATGTTGTTGTTTTTCCTAAGGGGCTGCAAACCCTTCAACTCCTTGGGTTCTTTCTCTAGCTCCATCATTGGGGAACCTGTGCTCAGTTCAATGGATGGCTATGAGCCTCTACTTCTGTATTAGTTGGACACTGGTAGAGCCTCTCAGGAGACAGCTATATCAGGCTCCTGTCAGCCAGCACTTGCTGGCATCCACAATAGTGTCTGGATTAGATGTCTGAATATGGGAAGGATTCCCAGATTGAGCAGTCTCTGGATTGTCCTTCTTTCAGTCTCTGCTCCATAATTTGTCTCTGCAACTCCTTCCATGGATATTTTGTTCCCCCTTCTAAGAAGGAACGAAGTATCCACACTTTGGTCTTCCTTCTTCTTGAGTTTCTTATGGTTTGTGGATTGTACTTTGTGTATTATGATCTTCTGAGCTAATATCCACTTATCAGTGAGTGTATACCATGTGTGTTCTTTTGTGATTGGGTTACCACGCTCAAGATGATATTCTCCAGGTCCATCCATTTCCCTAAGAATTTCATAAATTTATTGTTTTCATAGCTGAGTAGTACTCCATTGTGTAGATGTACCACATTTTCTGTATCCATTCACCTGTTGAGGGACATCTGAGTTGTTTCCAGTTTCTGGCTATTATAAATAATGCTGCTATGGACATAGTGGAGCATGTGTCCTTATTACATGTTGGAGCATCTTCTGAGTATATGCCCAAGAGTGGTATAGCTAGGTTCTCTGGTAGTACTATATTCAATTTTCTGAGGAACTGCCAAACTGATTTCCAGAGTGGTTGTACCTGCTTGCAATCCCACCAGCAATGAAGGAATGTCCCTCTTTCTCCACAACCTCACTAGCATCTACTGTCACCTGAGTTTTTGATCTTAGCCATTCTGACTGGTGTGAGGTGGAATCTCAGAGTCGCTTTGATTTGCATTTCCCTGATGACTAAGGATGTTGAACATTTCTTTAGGTGCTTCTCAGTCTTTCAGTATTCCTCAGTTGAGAATTCTTCATTTAGGTCTGTACCCCATTTTTAATAGGGTTATTTGATTCTCTGGAATCTAACTTCATACCTATGGTCACTTGATCTTTGACAAAGGAGCTAACACCATCCAGTGGAAAAAAGAGCATTTTCAACAAATGGTGCTGGCTCAACTGGCAGTTAGCATGTAGAAGAATCCAAATCGATCCATTCTTATCTCCTTGTACAAAGCTCAAGTCCAAGTGGATCAAGGACCTCCACATAAAACCAGATACAATGAAACTAATAGAAAAGAAAGTGGGGAAGAGCCTTAAGCACATGGGCACAGGGGAAAATTTCCTGAAGAGAATACCAATAGCTTATCCTCTAAGGTCAAGAATTGACAAATGGGACCTCATAAAATTACAAAGCTTCTGTAAGGCAAAGGACACTGTCAGTAGGACAAAACAGCAACCAACAGATTGGGAAAAGATCTTTACCAATCCTATATCTGATGGAGAGCTAATATCCAATATATACATTCATTACTTTTTAATGACTAAAAGAAAGAGTATCAGTAAAGTCATGTGCTTTCAGAGATTTAAAACTACACATTTTAAAATAAAACTGTGAAAATCTCATTGGTATCATAACAGTACATGATAGTCATCATCAATACTTTGGTACCTAATGCTAACTATACTCTTGTTCATGTTAGAACTAAGAAGGATGACGCAAGTACTATACTAATGCCATCTTACAACTGTGGAGCCAAAAGCAGAAAGCTTCTGTTATTTGACTGTGTTCGAACTATAAAGCAGCAGAGTTTACAAGTTTGGTCTTGCTGTCTCTTGTAATGCTAAGTCCAGGCCCCCAAGACCTGGAATCTGCATGTAGATACAAGTGACCCTGTCCCCAAATTATTTCTGATTGATAAATAAAGATGCTGACAGCCAATAGTTGAACAGGTAAGACATAGGTGGGGGTTAGTTTTCCTGGGCCTGGGGATCAAAGAGAATCATGAGGGGAAGAAGGTGGAGGAGAAAAGAAAAGCATCCATCCATTAGGTGAGCCAAAAATAAAAGTAGCCCTGAGGGCTGGCCAACTGGAGTTAAGAGCAACCCAGATGAAACATAGTAAGTAATAATTTGGGGTTATCGATACGAAAATAGATTCTAATAGCATAGAAGGTAGATATCTGCCTGGCTCTTGTGATGTTTGAGGCTTATTGTAGATACAAAGGTTATATGTGTCTTTTATCTGGAAACTAAACGATCAAAGGCATGGTAGAAGCCCTGGGGTCGGGAATAGAATTTTCTACAACAGCAGAGTGGTAAGCACAGTGGTGGGTGTTTAAATGTTGTATATTCAACTCAGTTTGCAATGCATGCTCCTGTGAATGTGCAGGTAGAAGCCAAAGAAGGATGCTGGGTGCCTTCCTTTGTCACTCTCAGCCAGATGAAACAGATAGAGCCATTCTGGACATGAAGTGCCCATTAGGACAGCTGAACAAGCTCTCAGTAAGCATTTGTCTCCAAAGCTGGTTTGAGAGGCATATATAGCTATGCCAGCTTCTTATGTGGGTGCTGGGAATTCAAAATCAGGTATTCATGCTTACTTATGTAGCAGTACTCACTTAGACATCTCCCTAGCTCCCAGAGCCTATCTTCTTTACCACTACTCCATGATGCCATTTCATTACAATTAAGATGCATAATGATGAGATATTACTTACTATAAATAGCAACAAACAGTTATGTTATAACATCAGGTACACAGGTTTATTGCTATTTATTCATTTTTATTCTGTTACTTTTGGTGAACCATGTCCAAAATAGCATTAATTGTGTTGTGTTTTTATGATTAATTAAGGCCTATTTTCCCTAAAAATCTACATTGTTTTTACTTTAGTTACTTATATGCCATATTTCTCTTTTCCCTTATATTATTCTGTTGTGGAGAAGGTGTATCATGAAGGTGAAGGCACATGTGTAAATACAGTAGCAGGTGACATGTGCATGCATGTACTTTGGGGGCTGGTAAATGCAGAGTTGGTTTTCTTTAAGGTGTGATCCTCTGGTAGGTCAGCAATGCTTCTCCAATGGACAATTCCACACCTATGGGCAACACAAATTGAACTTGGTGGCTTTAAAGAAAATGAGGCTAAAACATTTGGTGTGCATGGAAGAAGGCATCAATCTAGACAGAATTTGGGGATGGGGTGCATATGATCAAAATATACTATTCAAGAGATTCTCCAAGAATCAATAGAATATTTTTAAAATTTTAAAATTGTTTAAAATACAGGTGAAAATATTAAGAATGCAAAAATAAAATACCCTCCAAATCCTGCTGTTCAAACAAACACAAATTAAACCAAGGACTGAATTTTGACTGAATTATTTATTTAAAAAATAAAATAAAATAAGGGAAGGATTGCATTTTGTAAACATTTGTACAAGGCAGGCTACTAGAAAATGGAACCCAGCATAAGAACAAATATAAATAATCTAAATTCTTAAGATAACCACACTACCATTGATAGTTTCTCATCTAAGAGCCTATCATAACTATGTGATTTTTAAGACATATAAAGGATATTTTAGTTCCTTGCCATTTAGACAAGATGGAAGGGATGGTAAGTGGAGTCTTCATGATCTTAAAGGAGATATCCCATGCAAACATTCAAGTCATTCAAATCAAAGACATGTCTCAAAGAGGAGGTAAACTTAGCTTCAAAATGTTGAACAAATTTGGGGTTATTCAATTAATTAACCCAAGAAGTAGAATATTTTGCTTTATTATACTTCCTACTGTGAAGGGAAAAGTATGTTCTAATTCAAATGTATCTATCCTTAAAGATAGTTTGTTACTTATAAAGATAAAAATTAATCAAAATTTTTACACACATGTCCTTTTGCACACACATGCATAAACATGTAGACATGCTCACATGCTCCCTCATTCCTGCATCTAATGATGCAGGTGAAACCATCTTTTGACAGTCTGGTCTGCCACAGTCATTCTAAGGGGGAGGACCAAAAACACTGAGAACAATAAAAGCATTTCCATCCTAGGTCACATGACGAACAGGTAGACAGGTGCAGTCACTGTTACATTTACCCGTTTAAGGCGTTGATCTGAGATTTAGGGATGCTGTTCGTTTAAAACGGGACCCTGCAGCTCTTTCCAAGCAGAAAAGCTAAGAGCTCATGGAGA
Source organism: Mastomys coucha (assembly GCF_008632895.1). Classification (NCBI taxonomy): domain Eukaryota; kingdom Metazoa; phylum Chordata; class Mammalia; order Rodentia; family Muridae; genus Mastomys; species Mastomys coucha. Next base: position 66,293,158 of record NW_022196898.1, on the reverse strand, counting down.
GGTCAGACCAGAATCCATTAAGAAGTAGCAAATACAAAGTACATTACCTCTGGGAGTAAGCAGCTCATGAATGCCTTAGTGATGGGAAACTTAGTGATCAATGTAGGGATACTATGCAGAGGCGGTGAGCAGTCATACCTCTATCAAGTTTCTATCTTTGTCCTGGAAAGACACTTTCTGTCAAAACAAACAAACAAACAAAAAACCAAAAAACCAAAAAACCAAAAAACAAACAAACATGGTTTGGGGGAGGTGAACTTGGGTACTGTGGAAGAACAGCAAGTACACTGAACCACTCAGCCATTTCTCCAGCCCCTGGAGTCATACATTTTTTTTCTTTTTTTATAACAAGTTTTAGAGCTTCACTAATGATTATGAAAAAATAATTTTGCAGTTAAATGTGAGAAATGAAAAGAAATTTAACACAAGTTGACACAAAGACATGTACATTTTACTGTGAGCAATGTCATAATTTATCCCCAAGGATCTAAAGAAGAAACTGAATACTCTTTTATTTTTTTTTAATTACAGCAATTTTGCTTCTTTTTTTTTTAACTCCTGCATTGCTCAATTAAAAGAAGGTCTCCCAAAGCTCTGGAGCTACTGTGCAAAAAAAGAGTCAGAGGCAGGTATTGAACTTGCTCCCCGAAGGCACTGGTATCCCAGCCTGAGCTCCCTGGGCTCTGCCATCTTCCCAGCTTGTGTTCTCCTCTTCCATGATAATTATCAAGCTGACTGAGAGATCTGTCTCTGGTCCTAATTTTAAATTAAAGATAGCACTGTCTAGAGGCTGGAGAGGCAGCTTAGTGAGCCAGCATGGGGATCTGAGTTCAATCTGCAGGACCCACGTCAAATAAGCTGGGTGTGCTACAGCATATTTATAATTACTATATTAAAGAGGGGAACATAGGAGGATCTTTTGGACTTGATAGCAGAGAGTATATCATAATCCGTGAAATCCAGGCCTGTAAGAGACCCTGCCTCAAAAGAAAACTAGGAAAAAAAAAATAATAATGTAAACAACAAAAAATGGTGGCTGGTGCCTGAAGATCAACACTGTCATATGTATACATACTGACATTTGTGTCTACAGGTGTACCTACACATAAACAAGTATATACATAAAACGTATCCTCTATAATCCACAATATACCGGTTAATTCACATCTATCATCTACAAAATAAGGACTTCAACCACATGTAGCAGGACTTGACTTTCCATGTTGCTCAGACAACATACTGGTGCAATAGTGGTCCAACCGTTATAAGAATAACCAATCACTTTCCGGTTGGATTTAGACTGGACTCCAAAAGATGAAACCCATACCTGGCACTATTTTCAGGCCAAGAACCTAGGGCTAGCCAGGGCATAGGCCTGAGGGGTGTGCCTACCACTATTATTCTTATAAATGGCATAGCATTAAACTAGCTTCAAATGACTTACGATTAAACCCATAGGTCAATGGAGCTCTCTCAATCCTGGACAAAAAAAACTTCCCTGTGTAATAGATGATTAACATACTAACCAACAACTAACCAAGGTGCAAAAACTTCAAGGCTGTGGAATTTTCATCCTTATGTGAATCTTATGTAAGCTTGTCTGCCTCCCATGGCTCAGGAGGCATTGAAAGAGAGGATGAGAAGACTGTAAGAGCCAGAGGTCATATATAACTACAGTGAAACAATGTCTTCTGGACACATCAGTGGAGCTGCACATATGGAAGGCACAAGGCCCATACAAACCCAAGCCAGACCCAATTCTAGCATGGAGAACCAAAGGAGGTATGAAATCCCAGCTCAAGCTGTAGAGCTATTGACAATCATTAGCTACTGGAAGTGGGCAAAACAGATCTCTCTAAGAGCATAGATCCTGATAAGTGAAACAGGCTCCAGTGGAAGGCCAA
>NW_022196898.1:66228754-66286254 GCF_008632895.1 Mastomys coucha | reverse complement strand
TTGTACTACTGAAGTTAGTTCCATACAAAATGAAATTCTTTAAAATTAAGAATAGTCCACAGGACAGTTTAAAATTTGGAGAAAATTACATGTTCCATAACTGAAATCTATTAATTGTTTTTAAGTAAAGGACTTTTAAAACCTTAGTCCATTGCGTTTCCACAAGCTCTGTCATGCCCAATGGATAAAAATAAGGTGAGAGGAAAGGAATATTATACACTCAGTAAAAAGGGTGAGTTAAATAAAAAGTAACTTTCAACCCTGGTAAGGTTAAACACTAATTTCTCCTCCTTTGGCTCTTCTTCCCTCCCTAGGAGCAGAAGCAATCTAATAAAGAATGTCCTGACATGTATTCTGCTATCTCTGTCAATTTTGAACCCATGTCATCTTTTTTTGAAGCAGGTCCTTCAAATTTACTCCCTCCAAGTCATTTCTTTTTCTTCTTTCCAATGATTCCATTTTTAAAATCTGATTTTCTTAACGAGTAAGTACAAGAAGTTCTTTATTGATCAGCTGAAGGGATAGGAATGCCATTTCTATTTGACTCCAAATGCATTCTACTGTGCGAACAGCAGGTTGGAATTCTTTTCCTTTGTAAAGCTGAACACTCACTTGACAATAATTCAAGGGAAGGACTTCAGCCATGCTTGTGGAAGCCAGAGAGGAGGAAGAAGCAAATTAATTTGGCTTAAAATATCAAATGGCCAGTGTACAAATGGTTAAAACTGGAACTATATAGTTTTATGGCCTCTCCTCAGTTACCTTCGATGGTGGGTGGGAATCAGAATATTGAACAAAAGTGAAGTCTTGAACTGAATAATCGTTTCCCCTTGCTTTTAGATGTGGCAATATTGACACCATATTGGCTGGAGATTCGGTCTAAATGAAGAAGTACTATTAAATCCCTGCTGAGGTCAGAGAAAGTGACCATGGCCAATACTCACCTACTTTGAAGCTCTCTCAAAAGAGCCTGGATTCAAAAGTCATGCTTTTCAAAATTTATCAAAAAGAGTAAAACAAAATGATATCTTAAATTATGTGGCTACCATTACTTGCACTTTGAAGTAGTAACTATCAATTGAAAGTAATTTTTCTGCTGCTAACATCCTTTGTTCGGTCTGTATTTGCTAATGCTTTTTTTCTTTGTAAACTCTTTTTCCTGACAGGAAACTGTGTACATAAAGCAGGTGCTAATCACCCACTATTTTCGATACTGCTTTCAAGTCTGAGAGCTGGGTAACCAGGGCAATATCACACAGCCAACAGGGAGCAGCACTAGCCCCCAACCCCAGCAGTTAGCACCAGAAGCCAGACTCTGATACAAACTGTGCAACAGCAGAAGATGACTTGGCATCCAGGACCGTTTCTGTACTTTCCACAAAGACAACAAAGCTTGGTTAGATAGGCTAGGTCCTCCCCACCCAACATCTAGGGCATCATTTCCACATACATCTTCAGTCCAGGGAATACTCTAAGTGTAGTTGAGTGTGCCAACTCTCTATACTATATTTCCATCCCTTCCCATCCACGTGTGATATAGTATTGAAGCTAAAAGTTAGAAAGAAATAGACATAAAACATCTTTGAAGATGTCAGTAACCTAACAAAATATTTTTGTCTGATTGTGAAACCAGATTCTATAGGTAGCTCACTGGAAAAATTAAATCTCTACTATAGTGAGTGGCTACTGATACCTTCTCATCTTTTTCTCAAATATCAAGTGCCTTATCAGTGTATCCTTATTCCCATCTATTTCACACCACTTTTAAATTACCTCTGCCATTTCATTGAGACAAAGACAATGATCACAATCAGATCAACTTCCCCACAATGGTTTTTAATGAACGTGTTCAGGAAAGCTTTCGAATTTGACAGAAAACTAAGCCTTCATAATTTATTCTGATTCTTCAATACAAAGAGAATTTCAGTAGGCTAATAGGATTAGTGGAAGCATCTCTGTGTGAGTATGTTCCTCCGGGCTTAATGTACTTTTGCTCACTGTGTTATATTTTAATGATTAATTTCACGCTTTTTCATAGTATTTTTAGCTCATGAATCATGAGTATTACTTTGAGGGGGAAAGTAAAGTATTGTGGGTGAAAACAAGATGCTACTGATTAGAGCGTGGAGCACACATGTACAAATGCTGAAGATGGTGAATGCCACCACTCCAGGTTGTAAGGTGTGCATCAGCTGAGGAGCCACACACAGCAATTTTACACTCACTTGAATTAACCAGGCAGGCCCAGAGTGATTAAATGTTCTTGGTTAAAACTTACACAATTCAACTTGACACTTCCTATCTCACTTGCTTCATTTTCTCCATAATAATATGGATAAGAACTGCTTTTCCAAGACAAGCACATGAGAAACATAAAGAATGAAATCAGCTAAGCTTGAAACACTTTTCTGAAATTAAACAAAAGCCGTCTGATCTGTGACACTCTGATTCCTGAAATCTGTAGAGTCTGGATGCTGCCCAAGGATTGCTACTGATTTACTTTAACAAAAACAAAAATGTCCCACGGGTGTTAAATCAAAGATAGTACCCAGAGACCATGACTTCAATCACACATGGTATCCTGTGCCTTGCACGAATACACATATGGTTCATTAAATCAATCATATTGTTCAATATCCAAAAAAGAAACTGTGAAGAAAAGTCTCTACGCAAAGAAGTCAACATGTTATCCTTTGCTCTTACTACTACAATGAATTTATCAAAGGCAAATACAAAGTCTCTTAGAACATGATCAGCTTCCTTTTAAGAGCATATAAAGGTCCTTTACCAGTGACGGGGCAAACTGGAGAAAACCAGTTATCCTGCTGCAAACAGGTGTTTTTAAACTTGTATTTAAAAAAATCGAACAAAGCGGGGGTGGGGGGTGGGGGGTGGGGTGGAGGTGGGAGTGAGGGTTGGAGGCAGGGTGTGGGGCGGGAACGTGGTATCTTATTTCTAAGCAAACACACAGAGGGTTAAGGGGGCCGGGCAGGAAGGGAGAAGGAAAAGGGAAGGGAAGAGATCACAAATATTCTACCAAAGTTTTGTTTTGTTTTTATCTCGAAGAAAATTCCCTAAACAAAACGGAACTGAAACCGGAGAATCACAGGCTTTGATTCAGCGTGATTAAAATCTCGGCCGGCCGTACCTCAGATCTTTCTTCCAGCACACACACTAAAGTATCTCGAACTCAGAGGAAAGATTTTTGCTATTTCAAGTAGGGACTCAATCTTAGAAAGATGAGATTTTTGAAGGAAACAGAACAAGAGAGAATCAAACACTGTTGAGAGGAGAGAACAGAGCAGTTTGGGTATCTCTTTCCGGGGAGGAGGCACTCTCCAACGTCTTCGGTACTTCATTCCATTTTTTCCAAATGTGAAATTAAGTCGTAAACAATACCAGGGCCAGCGTAGCTCGAAACAGCGGCCTGGATCTTGGATTTCTACGCTCTACTTTTACACACTGAGGGGCTTTGTTATTATAGGTGGGTCACTGGGTGAGTGTCCCCACCAAAGCACGGAGGGGTTTAGAGAGCAGGAGTTAGAGAGTCCCCTGGGCGGGAAGTGGAGTTCTGGTCCCCTGGAGTCCATGCCTCTGAACTCTGAACCTCTGGGTCACTATCACTTAGGGCAAAGAGAAATGGCCACTTTTAAGTCTCCTACGAAGTGACCAGGTCCTGTTCCAGGGCACAGTGTTCAGCCTGGCCCGCAAGTCTCACCCCCAGAAAACTTCGCGGGTCTCCAGCTCTGTCCGGGGTGTATCCCCGGGCCTCCCGCCCCTCTGTGACCCTCCCACCCCAGGGCCGCGGTCGGTACCTCGATGTCCGGCGCGTCCCTGCTCAGCACACCCGCCATGGCAGCGCTTTCTGGCCTCAGTCTCCCGCACACAAACCCTCCCTCTGCTGCAGCAGCCTCCAACCCCGCACCGAAGCCTCAGCTTGCCCCAGCGCTGGTGCACTGACTGCCGGAGCCAAGGCAGTATGGAAGGGGCGTGGCTATAGTGAAGACACGCCTCTGGGGCGGGGCAACGCTCTAGGTACGCCTCACAGCTGCACTCTCCTACTGGTCCCAAGCTCCGGGCTCTGTTCCAGTGAATTTCGGGCTGTGCTGGCCTTTGCTCCCCAAGGTTGAGTTTGGTAGGCCGGTTCAGGTGTCAGAGATCCCCGGAATTAAAAGCAAACAATCGCGTCTTTGATGTTCTTCTGAGCTCTGAGCCTGAAGTGTGCAGAAACAAAGTCTAAAGAAGAACTCCAAAGACCAGGGACTATCTATGTTCCTCTGGCCACCAGCAAATAGGCTGGAAGGATTTTGAAGCTATTCTGGAGGAGGAGGTGTCTGGGGGAGCCTAGGGCCCAAGAAGACAGACAAACATCAGTATCCACAGTCCAGAGCTCTAGAGCAGCCTATAGTGAGATGGTTCTCAAACTTCCTAATGCTGCGACCCTTATGTGCTGTAACTCTCAATCATTAAATTATTTTCATTGATACTTCAAAATCTTAATTTTGCTGTTATAAGTTGTAATGTAGATATTTGTGTTTTCCAATGATCTTAGGTGACCCCCCGTGAAAGGGTCTTTAGACCCCAAAGAGTTCCACAGGGGTCTCCATGCCCAGGTTGAGAACCCCTGCTTTAGTGAAAGGTTTCAGGATCAATGCTTTCTTACTGTATGGCAGTCCATGCCAACTTTTAAAAATATATACTAACATTCTAAAGCGTGACGTTCGAAAATACAAACAAGAGTTGTTTGTTTTGTGTGTTTGCTCTCATAGTTGCTAGGAAGAAGCAACGATGTCATCAGACTAGTCTCCAAATCCTCTCCTGTCCTCAACTTTGTGGCAGCCTGGGTGCCAGACCATTTTCTAAGTTGGGTTCTTCTCTCATGGTGCTGTCTGCTTCTTTTAAGGCACATAGGGCACTTTGTCCTGTTGGCTAGATCATAATTTTGGAGACAAATGTTTCCCTCCTTATGAGTAGTTTTCGTTACTTCACCAATTTTCTTTTAATTCAACATGTACTTAGTGCTTCGTTTTGTTTTCAGTGTATTGCCAGGTTGAGTTTTCTAGATGTGGTCTTCAAGAAGACCTGTCACTGCTCTGACAACAAGACTGGCAGGACACAAACTGTGGCACCTGCTTACTTGCAGATAAAAGAAGAACAGATGGGGCGGGGCAGGGAGGGGTGTCCTTGAATGGCTGGAGAGAGCTTATAGTACAAACCACCTGGTTCCCTTTGAGAACTTGAAACTTTTCCAGGGTTTGGATACATATTGATCCTTGAATCAACTATTAGCACACACACATAATAATAATAATAACAACAACAACAACAAAAACTAGAGGCTTAAACAGAACCCTCAGAATAACCCTTGACTTCCATATTCTCACTCATTCATTTAATCTTTTTCCAGCTCTAAGGATTTTACATTCTAACCAGAACTTGAGTCACTCTGGCACTGGTGTGTCAGCTTCTGTTGTTAAGTCTCCTGAGTTCTAGAGTGGAATTCTAAATATGAATTAGCCCCCTTGCTCTCCCACCCACAAAATGTGAATATTTTCAGTGGCCGATTGCAGCCCACATATAATTGCGATTTGTTTGCTGTTGTTGTCAACTTTCCTGTCCACCTCTGAGTGACAACCTCCTGTCCTCTCCTACCTTGCTTCTAACTTCCCTAACTACCAAGTGTTGTTCTGATCCTCGTCTCTTCCCTGATTCTGCTCATTTCCCTCCCCAACAAACTGCTTCCCTTCTCACTAACCCTCGAGTCTCTGAGTCATTCCCACCACTGAGAGAAATTAGACCTGCCCTGCCTACCTCTGCCATTCTAGCTTACTGCAACCTAGGTTTTTCTTAATAGTCATGTCAAGCTTTGTTTGCCTGCTCATTCGCATGTGACTTACTCGATGTAAGTCTTCTGTTTCAGATGCAGGTTCTAAAATAAACAGGATCAGTGTCTGACTTCGATGTCTACTGAACATGTTGTTCCTTTTCTGGGCTTGAAATATACATGAATACTGATTGAAGAAACAGTAGATCCTGCAATACTCTATTCTTTGGAGAAACTTTAGTTTCTCTTCATTGTGGAGAATGAATCACAATATCAGCCAACAAATTTCTGGTTCACATAGCTCATATTAACTACTTCTCTATTCAGGGAGTGTATTCCAAGGTCCAATTCTCCTGCAGCTCTCAGGACCCAAAGTTATCTCCAAATTACCATCATCTCTCTAAAGCTATCCATGTCCTTGTGGAAATACATAGCAATCATGCATAAACATTAGTACCTGCAAAGATATACACATGTTCAAATACTGAGAAAGGATGTACACATCTTTTGCACATAGGTGTACATGTATAAGTTCATGTGTCTTTAGACCAATATTTACATTTATGTATATGCATGAATGAACAATTACATATGATTTATTCTCCAATTTAGTCTCGAAAGTTCAATGCTCAGTTTGCTAACCCACAGGTACATAGGCTTTTGTGTTTTCTCAGGTAACATTGCAATGAAAATATCAGACAGCAATCAATATTTTGTCTGGCTTTATCATGCATTATGCAAACTACTGGATTTCATTATGGCCTTTCCATGAATTTGTATTATACACTTTGATCTTATATAGCCTTTCATCTTTCTCTTTCCAAACTCCTTCCTCCACTTGATCTTCTTCTTATTTCTAAATAGTTTCTCTTCTACATTGATGCCTTAACTTTTAAAATTTAGATTTTTGCATTTGGGTACTAGTGTACAAGTTCCTTATATAAAATACACAGTATGTACCCATAATCACTTTCTGTGATTACTATTATTTATATAACTCTCTATGGAAAGAAAAGGCTGAAATATGAGCATATTAGTCAAATTTAAGAGTACTATGAATGATCATTAATAAGCTAATATAGATTTCCAAAATAACTTCAGCATTCCCCAGCTCTGCCAAGCAAATGCATCCTGTTCTAAAATACTTAATTAAGACATCCGATCACATTGTTCACAGGCCACACCCACTCCCTGTGATCAGTGATTAAATCAAATAATATTTTAAATCCAGTGAAGCGCCGCCACATTAAGCACAGTTGTATCTGTAAATAACTCAAGCTGCAGAAAGATCCTCCAAATGCATTGACACACTGCTCTTAAAAAGTTGTAAATTATGATGGCATTTGTCAAGCTGCCCCTCCATCTGGAAGCAGAGCCAAATATCAGGTGTTCTACATTATTTTTTGTAGACTTTGGTAAGACAGCTCATCCCTCAACTTAATAGTTTACAGCCTATGAATGAATATTATATTATTATCTCCACAGTCAGCAGTAAGGCTTATGAGTCATCTTTAATTTCATATCTGAAAAGTTGTTCACTATAACAGATTTAGAAACACAATAAAAATTCAGATTTCCATATGCTTTTACTTTCTCCCTAGTAGTGTAGCATTAAACAATTTTTGGACATGTTTTGGAATAGTATTTTTCTAAAAGCACAGCCAAAGACTTTAGATGATCATGGCCATATTTTCAGTCCATCTGATTTTTTAGGACCAACATATTCATATCCAAACTGTCCAGAAGAATAATGCCTGAGGCAAGTTGGGTGCAAATATTTCTAATATTCATTTCTCAAAAAGACCATAAGATGCATATCAGCCAACATTATGAGATGGAGGACAACTCTCCCACCTACTTATAAGCGTGTATCCCATAATGTGATAAAAGGAACACATCACAGAATTATGAACACCTTGCAGAAACTTATTAGGCAACTATTTATTCGATGCCATTATTTCAGGCATTATAGAGCTTAGTGAGGTCTGTGAACAAGGAATAAGATGTCCCTGTCTTTAAAATCACGCACCTCCTGATTTAAAATCACGCTCAGTGATTCAGAGAACAAGGTCTAACTGGATGAGTGTGTTGTGAGAGTCATATCCAAAATGTAAGCAGTGGCGTTTTGTACATTGCAAAGTTCTGTGGAATGTGATAGATTCTAGGGCTTAAAATCTAGTTCTCCTGAGCTGACATTCTATGACTAAGCCATTGATACATTATCGAGTTGATCTTAGTGGTCATCTTGACAGGATAAAGAGGCGTCTAGAAAACTAGTAAAGAAATGTCTTTCAGACATGTCTATGAGACTGTTTCCAGAAACAATTGACATGTAAGCCTGAAAACTGAGTGTGAAGACTTGAACTGCGTATGGACAGTGCCATCCCAAAGGCTGAGGGCCTGGATAAAAAGAAAGAAAGCAGAAGCTCTGCCATGGACAAGCTCAGTTCTTTCTGATAACGATCACTGTTTCCTGCTGATGACATCTGAGTTTCAGACTCCAGATTGCCCCACGCATGGCAGCAACCCTCAAGGAAGCTCTCAGAACATTAGCGTGGGCCTGGGGCTGCTCTGCTCTTTCCTTTTGTTCTGCTTCATGCATCTAAACGCATTGAGAGAGCCACCTTGTGCCAATACAGCTTCTATTTGTGTAAGCCAATATAATGCGCGCGCGCGCGCGCACACACACACACACACACACACACAGACAATCCTCAAGAGAACCCTAATACTCAAACTGTGAATGATTTTAACTAATATGAAGTATGTATAGGAGCTTTGTAAGTTTGCCTAACTTGTTGAAAAGGGAAAAATTAAAGGTATTCTGCAGTGAAAGTCATTATGTCTCTCTTTCCCTCCCTCCTCCCTCCCTCCCTTCCTCCCTCTGCTCTCTCTCCTTTCCCCTCTCCTCTTTCTCTCCCTTCCTCTTCCCCCCTCTCTCTCTTCCCTTTCTCTTTAGCCTTTTAAGTCTCCCATCTCCATCTCCATCTCCATCTCCATCTCCATCTCCATCTCCATCTCCATCTCCATCTCCATCTCCATCTCCAAAAGGTTCCATAATTCCAGAAGCTGGCATTTGGAAGAGTTTCTTTATCTTCTAGATGAATTCTTACTATTTCATAATCTCAAGTTCATATGTATCTGTGAGTGAGATAAATCATGCTGTAATGATTCCATGTTCCTTTTGGCTACGGGTCATGAATATTATGATTACTGCTTACACATCTACAGTATTGTTTGCACTTTGTTCAAAACTGAAGAATTCATTGGGACAGCTATTAAATATGTTGAAAGTGAGCAACTCTCTGAGTCTCTCTATAGAAATAATCCTTTGCTTAAGAAAGCCATTCTTGCTGAGGTTCTTGCCCCTCCCTGTGCTATCAAATAATAAATGACTGGATGATATAGCAGTGTTAAAAACAGTAATCACCATCAATATAAAACCTCTTTTAGTGGCAACTGAAGATCCAGAGGTCCTTTAAAGAATAACTCTAAACATTTGTTACACCTTCAGTGAAAGGCTGGGTATGTTCCACAGTACTGGGAAGGAGGATATGGGATTAGACTTCAATGGTGTTGAGGTCTACTTCTCTCTCTTCTGCATTATTCCCTGACCCTTTCTCACAAGTGAACTGCCATGAATTTTTCTTTCTTCAAGCCTATTTTTCCAGAAAAGTTCAGCTTCCTTCACATGACTACATGTTAATCGATTAACCTAATATTGTTGATATATAATGTCATCATTGCTTTCTTTTATTCTCACAAAGACCTTTCCATTGAACTTCCAGACCCACTTCTATAAGATATCCCTATGTCTCCCTGATATTATTATTTGCAGTAGACATTTTTGAGTAATTCTTGGCAACCAGTCAACCCACCAACATATTAGCAATCCATCAACTCTCTGACTTATTTCTTTTTCTCCATAAATAGGTTCATTTTTATGCACTGGTGCTTTACCTGCAGAGAACTGTGTGGAATGCTCAAGAAGACAAGAAGATGGCACTGTATTTCCTGAACTGGGTTTGTAAACGGTGTGAGCCATCATGTAGGTTCTGTGAACTCAACTCAAATCCTCTGCAAAGAGCAGCAGGTGTGTTTAACTACTTCACCAACTCTGTAGCTCTATAGTTGATTATTTTTGTCCACTATGGTGCCTCTAGTGGTTTTTCACTGTGCCTAACATGTATTAGGGACACAAAAATTTTCTATAAGAATATAGAAGTATCTTTTATAGCTTTCATTAGGTAAAGGTAATTTTTTAGAAAGGAAGGGTTTGTCAACCTCTAACACTTCAATCAACTGAAGGAATGAGTGTTGGAAACTTTAACTCTTCAAGGATAGCTATGGACCAGGAAGACACATCATAATATTCATATTTTCCTAGGGTTCACTCATTGGAAAGTGAATGGTGATAATTTACAACATGGGTCTGCCTCCAGCTTAGACACACATGACTTAATAGAAAGGACAGGAGCCATTCAAGGGGAATAGTAAGAGTGAGGTCCTTATCAAGAGATTAAATATATCATGTTGCAATCTTTGCCAAAAGATTTAAAATTCATCTAATAAGGACATAGGAAGCCATTCTTTTTTTTTTTTTTTTTTTTTTTTTTTTTTGAGACAAGGTTTCTCTGTGTAGCCCTGGCTGTCCTGGAACTCACTCTGTAGACCAGACTGGCCTCGAACTCAGAGATCTTCCTGCTTCTGCCTCCCAAGTGCTGGGATTAAAGGCATGTGCCACTACTGCTGGGCGAGAAGCCATTCTTAAAGCAAAGAAATGACATAATCAAAGCTGCCCTGGATTAGCACTCTGAAGGCAACTTGTTTAGACATCTACTCATTTGGGCGAACCTGTAAAGTCCAATAAAGGGAAATGAATTCTTCACATAGAGTCAGTCACTCTCTGTTCGTCTAATATTATTTTAATGTTCTTTAGAAACCAAAGTAGTAAGTTTATAATGGCTGCTGTGGGTGGCTACCCCTGCAAAATGGCTTACCACTTATAAAAGCAAACTTGTGTTTTTAATCAGAATGGAAATGAAACTTCATTTTTTTGGAATGATTTCTGTTTCTCTAACAATAGATATGTTAGTTTTCTAACATCAAGCTTCAATCATCTTTAGAGTTCTAAATAGGATAGTACTTGCTGGACTTCATGGGTTGTTTCATATTCTGATGGCCAACACCCTTGAAGTCCTCGGTGGTTTTTAACAAAGTCATGTTTAAGTTTTCTAAATGTGTGTGAGGTATGTATCTGCATATGTCAACATGTGCATGCAGAAAATGGCCAAAAGTTTGTTCTAAAGTGGTATCCTGATTGCATTGTGTTTCTCATTGAATTTGGAGTTCACTGACAATGAAATAGGCTCAAGACATCCACCTGCCTCCACTCTCCCTCCTGTCCCCACTCTCCCTCCCTGCCTCCAGCCCTAAAGATATAGAAATTCATCAGGTTTGTATTTCATCGTGTCTGAGATACCAACGCAGGTCCTCGCGCTTTCCCAGCAGGTACTACACTACTGAGCCAGCTCCTCAGCTGCAGTTGAATGGGGTGTTATCTTTTAATTCTCCATGCCTAACATGATGACAGATACTTCATAGTAGGTACATAAGTGTTCATGAATAATTATATTCTTCTATCAAAACTTCATTGCAAATAAATATTCATTATTTCTCTCTTCAAACACTGCATGATATGTAGAGAGCCTAAAGGGAAAAGATTTCTAGTAACACACAAATTGATAAAAAGCAGCATAATAGACAATTTATCAAACCAAAAAAGGGGGGAGGGGGAAGGAAAACAAGCAGTTGATAACGGGCGACAATTGAATCAAGCCGACTAATAACCCAAGCAATGCCAAAAAGTATACTAACATGCCTCTCACATATCTGACTGGCAAAGATGCTTTAGTGAATGTCCAGGGTGAAGAAAATGAAGATGTTTATACAGCTCCATAACAAGCATGAACAGAACAGGAATCCTCTGGTCCAGCCCTGTTATTAAACCTGTGTGAAGCTACACCTGACTCTTAATGTGTATGCTGGGAAATCAGTGCAGGTCCTGATATATACCTATCTTGCCAACTGAGCCATCTCTCTAGCTTGAATAAGTCTTCTAAGGTTGTTTTGCTCTATGTGCTGGAGGAGGTCTGGGAAGATTGTAAATGCTCAACAAATATGTTTGAATAAATGCATGAAGCAGATCATAGTATATGTTCCCTTATCTCTCTATGTTCTTACACATTCTGTATGCAGGCATATAGAGTTTGTCCCTTTCTCTCTAGCTAGATGGCACAAGGACAAAAGACAATGTCTTATATTCGAATCAGCTTACAGAAATGCTGGTATCATGTAGATGTGCTCTTAATATATATCAATTGAATGAGGAAATGGATTAAAAATCAATATTTTCAATACTTTCTCAATAGTGCCAACTCTAGTGGACATGTTGATGTTTAAAATAGAAATTTATTATGTATGTCAACCACAGCACTTTTCAAACATATTCCCAATTCTTATTCTGGTCATACTGACTCTTAGATATTTAACAAATTCAATCACTCATGAATGCACCCTGAATTTTAATGAACTTGAAAGTTTCTTCCATTTTTATAGTTCTTATTGCCAATGCATTTGAAGAAGATAATTTGCTTTGTATCTCTAAACATCAAAGCAGTTCCTTTATTGAAAATGTCAGCAGATTCTTTTTCTAAATATTTGAATCCAATTCATGGAATTCCAACAGAAGAATGTTGGCTAATTAGTAGTCATAGTGTAGTTTAATATTGTCTCCCTCCCTCTCCCTCCCTCTCCCTCTCCCTCTCTCTCTCTCCCTCTCCCTCTCTCTCTCTCCCTCTCCCTCTCTCTATCTCCCTCTCCCTCTCCCTCTCCCTCCCTCCCTCCCTCCCTTGGAGTCAGAGTCTCTCTCTATATCTCTTTAGAAGGGCTGCTGTATTACATGCCTCTGACCTTGTGTCTGGGAGGGGAGTGTGCTCGTGCAAGCATACTCTTGTATTCATACAGAGCTAAGCTCTCAACGTGTCTCATCAGTAGCCTCACAACATCTTCTCTCTTGCTTTAGGCTTTAACTGAAAGAGCCTTATGGCTTCTTATTGCTATTCCATTTCTTTATTCATGAGTGGGGAGGTAGGGAGACTGTTGGTCACTATGACTGTTAAAAGTAGGACAAACAAGTTTCACAATATGGATTTTGAAACTAAGTCAACTGAACTGTTTTTTGATTCCCATAATTTATTCCAGCCATCTGTGTGATACATAACAACATCAGCATACACACACACACACACACACACACACACACACACACACACACATTTCTTAAGAGTAGTATAGCTTGCCATTGTCCATCCCAAACTCTCATTGCCTCTGATAGAGAGCATTAGCATATTTAAAGATTGTCTTTGACCCCTGGAATCATATAATAACATTTAATACATCTTTCTATGGAAAGAAATATTTTTAACATAACTTACTACTTGAAATTTGGAGATTAAAAACTGTGGAACCCAAAGCCTTCTTTTGGCATCATACTTTCTATTTAAAGGCCACCAAATGTTTCTTTCTGAGAGATTGTATTGAGCAGTTAGTAATTTGGCATCCATTATTGTTCTCAGTAAATATTATCCTGGCCCACATTTGTTGTCTCTGGATAATGAATGACTAGGGTATATAACAGAGCTACCTTCCCATCTGCACTAGTGTTAACTACCATTGATCACTGGGTTGTGGTCCACTGTTGAACTATACATGTTTAATTATTAATTTTACTTGGTGTTAATAAAAATGGATAACTCTATTGATCAGGTACCATATGTCCAGGATATTATATATACCTCTCATTTGATTATTGCAATAATCTGAATGTAAGAATAGAAAAATTGACTTTTGTGTGTTTTATTGGAATTACAAACATTTAATTTCCTATTTTTATAGGAGTTATTAAAGATAGACATCCATAGAGTTTGTTTGCTCTAAAATTACTGTAGCTTATAGAGAAGTTTGTTAATGTGTATGTGCATTGTGTCTGTGTGTTGTGTGTTTTAGAGGTGTGTGGTGTATGTGCATTTGCATGCATGTGTTCTGTGTGTTATGTTTGTGCATTGGGTGTGACAGATGTGCTATGTGTGTTGTGTTAGATATGTGTCATCTGTTGTAATGTGTGTATGTTTGATATGTGTGTATGGTATGTGTGTAGTATGTATGTGTAGTGAATGTGTATTGTGTGTGTGTGGTGTATGTGTGGTGTGTGTATGTGTGTGTGTGTTGTGTTTGTGGTGTGTAGGCATGTACTATGTACAGTATATTGTGTGTATGCATGTGTATTCCTGCACGTGAGTGTGGGTGTCAGTCTGCAGGTCCCCACCTTGTTTTAGGTAGCATCTGTCATTCTCCTCTGTATATGCTGCACTTGCTGCTCTTGTTCTTCCAGTGGCTTCCTTGTCTCTGCTTCCAGTCTTTCCATACAGATCACCTGTACTACTGCGTCCAGTTTTATGTGCATCCTTGATATCTAAACTGGAGGCTTCATATTTGAACAAAAACCACTGTGCTCACACAGCCATTTCCCAAACTTCATAAAGTTTATTTTTAAAGAACACAGAAAACGGCACTAACATTCAGAGTTCCTGTTAAACAATGCACTCAGTTGTTTATATTGATTCTCACACAGTCAAAAACACTGAGGTGGAGCTTCATAGCTGCATCTTCAAGGCTAATGGGTAGACGATACTACATTCTTTTCTTTCCCTCTCCTTAATTTTTTTTATTTATTCACTTTACATCTCTAACACACCCCTCCACTCTCCTCTCAGTACCCCACTTACAAATCCCTCCCACCATCACCCCCTCCCCTTCTCAGAGAAGGGGAGCCTCACCCTTGGAGGCCACCCAAGTCACATCAAGTCACAGCAGGACTAAGTGAATCCTCTCCCTCTGAGGCCCAGTCAGGCAGTTCAGTTGGGTGCGGGATGCTGCGATTCAGTTCCTTAGTATTCTTCTTACTGTAACTTTTATCTTAATGCCACCATGAATAGAATGATGTGTTTTGTCTCTTTTAGTCCAGTCCATTCCATTCCACTTTATTCTAGTCTTCTATAGTCTATGATCCACAGAAGTCCTGATGCTTGGAGCCTGGTAGTATGTTTGATAGGAACAAATGGACACATGTGTTAACACATATATTATCAGTAGCACATATGGTAACCTGTCTCTATAAGCTTTATCACAGAAGGGTTTTGCATAGTTTTTGGTGTTTTTAAAATGAGATTTCACACTGTAACCAGTACTGGCATAGAACTCACTATATAGTATAATCCTTAACGTAACATTAAAGTTTAAAGTCAACACTGCTTTTACTTTAGAGTTAAGGCAATCCTCCTGTCTTAGCCTCTAAAGCGCTAGTATTAGTCATGCACCATATCACAGGTTTTGAAATATCCTGACATCTTCCTCCTATCACTTGAATGTCTAAAGAAAAACAGAGATTTATAAAGAGTCCATACTATGAACTTATAAACTAATAGAAGAAAGAATCCATATTTGAAAAAGTAGGTTGTGCTTAGAATGATAAAAATCTTCACCTATGTGGTAAAAATTGAAGAACTCACAAAATGGGAGGAAATTGACACTTCTCCACCATTCACACAGTCTCATGTGCACTGTTACACACGTACACAATAAATAAAAAAAAAAATACCACTTTTATTTTATTTTACTTTATTTTATTTTATTTTATTTTTGAAACTGGATGTCAAATGTGTAGCCTGACTGGCTCGAAACTTGTTATATAGACCAGAGTAGCCTCGAACTCAGAGTCCACCTGCCTTCATCTTCAGAGTGCTGGGATTAAAGGCTTGTACCATCACTCCCATGGAGAGCTGCTGATTATGCAAAGTCTTTACCCCTGAAATCTGCATAAATAATTCAGCAATCATGTATCCACTTATTGCAGTAGCCTTACGAAGCTGCTGGACATCATGATATCTTGCTGCTTTTTTAAAAAAAATGTGTAGCTCTCCCTTTCCTTTTTCTTGCCATTCAAATTACAATATCATAAAGCAATAGCAATCTATGTTTTTACTTTAAAAATATGATTGTAAAATTATTAACCCTAACTCTTCTTACATTCACTATTATATTCAGGGATGTAATGTATCAGGTTCAGAAAATAATCAAGATTCCTTCATTGGCCACCGTGGTCCGAAATTCTTTTACATGTGCTGGTTTTGAAAGCATTTAAATCACAACACACACTTTTTTTTTTTCTCTAACGTTAAAGGCAAAGCCTCATTTGCTAGAGTAGTCTGCAGTTAATGTGGTTGATGTGTTTTATAAAAGGGTGGCACAGCTTAAGGGAGCACCTGGGCAGGCTGGGATTTCCCTCTGAGAAATCAAGCCACGAGACAGACCTAATATAAAGAAGGTTTACTGGTGAGAAGGTCAGGAGGAGGAAGAAAAAAGAGGGAAGGAAGGGAAGGGAAAGAGGAAGAAGGAAAGAGGCTGCGCTGGGAGAGAGAGAGGGGGGGAGAGGGAGAGAGAGAGAGAGAGAGGAGACTAATCTTAGCCCAGTTCCTCTGCCACTCACACTGCATCAGTCACCAGCCCATTACAATTTTGCCAGAGTACCTGCATCTCAGCTCTCACTAGTCTTTATCTTTGTTCACAGTCAAAATGATACCGAATAGGCAACCACTCATTCTGAGATGTTAAATCAGGAGATTGCAGCCACAGGAATGAGGCAGTGAAAGGAAGGGTCTTTGCCTTTTCTCCATCATCAACTCCTGCAAATGTACCAGCTTGCACAGGTACCAGAGTCCATGTCTTTCCCCTGATCATTTTCTTCATATATATCTTCATATATCCGCTATATCTATGTGTGCTTGCTTGTTGTCAGTGCCTTTTTCTGTGCATTAGAATAGCACACCTTTTGGCTTGCTGCCTATAGCTAGAATAGAGTCTGTAAGTGGTAGGGATTGAAGAAGTGAAGCTTTTGAACTTCTATAGTTGAGATATAAGTGATATAGCATCTGTGTTTCTGTTTATGACACCTCACCTGTGTGGTTGTCATCATGGAGCGAGAGCAGGAGTCAAGCACACTTGATGCTTTCTGAAACCATATTAATATGGTCTTCATAAATATTATTTTATAGTAGATATAGGTGGGGACCATATTTATACACATTATATATTTGAAATAGAAATTCAAACAAAAAAAATCCTCCCGCCTCAACTTGTATCTTAACATTCAGTTAGGATATTACACCCAACTGAAAGATACATAATTCAAGGCACTTAAAAGGAGCCATTTTCATCCAAATTTTAAAAACCTGTATAAAAACTCTAATTCTCATCCCATGGAGGTATAGGCTTTTATCAGCACTTGGGTGGAAGAAGCTGGTGTATCACTGTGAGTTCTAGGCGAGCCTTGTCCTGTCTATACAAGGAGTTCCAGGCCAGCTGGAGTCTAGTTGTAAAACCCTGTCCCCCCAAAAAGTGATTTTTCTCTTTGATGGAAAGTGAATTTATTCTGTTTCTTATTTGAGAATTTCATTGCCATTTGCATGCTGCCTGGAATACAAATTGTACTTAGTAATCAATCAGTGTTTAATTGCTGCTCAAGTAAACCCTTGTAATCAGGCTCGAGGTAAAAATGTTAAGGTGTTGGAAAAGCATAAGGTGGCATTTTCCCCTCCCCCTTATTATGCTGTGTAACTTCCATTAATACTAATAGGAGACGCAGCTGGTCGTCAACAGGAGATTACAGGTTGCTGCTTAAATCATATTTTATTTTTATACCTTGGCAAGGCTTATGTGTTTGAAATCGGGTGGCCAGATTTCTGCCGCTGTTTGGAAATCTTTTACTTGGAAACAATGAGAGGAGGTGGAGCAACAACAACAAAAAAATGTCTCCTATTTTTTTTTATTATTATTATTTTGGGAATAGAAGGACTCCAAATCCAAGCAGCAGCTTGTCCTTCTCCAGCAAGTCTGTCTCGTTCTCTAGCACCAGCTGGAGTTCTGTTTCTAATTTGCTGTGAAGAATTAAGTGATTTGAGACCCATACCCTGGAGTATTTGACCTCCAATGTCAACCAGCCAGCTTGCAATTCCCTTGACTGGAAAGTTTCTCCAGAATTGATTTGAACTAACATCAGTTAAAATACTCTGCAATCGAGCAGCAAATAGCATTGAAAACTTGTGTGTGCTTTTATAGCCATGAAAGTAAACATACCGTAGAATATTAAGAGAAAAAAAAAAAAGTCAAGGCACTTAGAGAGCATGGGTGACTAGCAAGGCTGTGATAATAGAACCTTTCACCCCAAGGTCAGTTATCTGACCCAGTGAGTGGCTTTCATAGCTGAAGGTAGTTGCTTCTGTTGCCTGGGAGCCATGTGAGCACTCGCAATTCATTTCTTCCCACTCAGGTCCCTGTGTCACAGAACAACGGTGCTTTATGCTATTTTGCCACATAGGCGACAATCCTAGGAGATCATGGAATAACCAAAAAGGGTGGAATAATCAGAGCATCATCTTTATGAAGAAGAACACACTGGCCTCCCTTCTCAGTCTCCACTTTCTCATGCTGTTGTCTCTGTTATAGCCTCTACAGCTAACCTAGTCCTTCAGATTATTCTGCATCCCTTATTCCTGACTACCAACCTTTTCTCCATAGTGCCTAGTATTAGTCGATTTTCTTCACGGCTGAACACTCAGTACTGAGCCGCTGCGCTTGGACATCAGTACGTGGTGCTGGAGCAAACCGTGGGAAGCAGAGCATTGCCTCTAAAAGAATAAATGTCTCATCCCACGATTTTCTTTAAACACCTATGTCTTCATTCTCTTTTTGAGCCTCCCTCAGAGGAAATTCAACTGTAGACACCACGTGGATTTGTATGCTGCTCATCACCCCAGCATCTCCTCTGGCTCTTGATCTGGAGAACAACATCTACTGACAGCCCATTCTTCTGGCACATCTCTGTTGTCAGGGATTTTTATAACGTGATAGACCACCAGTCAGTCTTCTAGTGGTACAATAAATGCACAGCCAAGAGTGTCCTTACTCATGACTAAGTGCTTGGAAGAGAATAAGTATGAAGGTAACTGGGTGAGGAAAGGCCAATGGGTAGAGGTGCATTCTCAGAATTATTAGCTCGAAAGACCTAATAATAATAATAACCTCTCAGTGGCTTCAGACAGAAGGAGAATCCATTTACCCCAGAAAGGCTCTGTGCTGCGTTACACAATTCCAACTGATCCTTAAACGTATGTATACACAGGCAACACTAATAGACTCATTAGGTTGTATATACATATCAATGATGATGTAAAAAGGGTCTGAGGATATACTGAAGAGTGGGAGAGATACTAAAGGCATTTGAGGGGGTTAAAGGGAGAAATAGAAATGATGTAAATACAGTATTCATGTATAGCATGCTCTGACAAATTTAAGATAAAATTGCTTTTCATAATGTGTTTTTTTCATATATTTTAATGTCTGTTAGAGTACAGGGTACATTCAACACAACCTTTCAAGCACTCTGTGAGAGCCTTATGACAGTAGGCAATTAGCAACCCTGTACTTTCATGTTTTCCCAGGAGTAAAACTACATGGGGGTATTGGCTAGTAAAAATAGACAGCATTTTTAAGAGATTAAATTTTGCCACACACTGTTTTAATTGTATTGCATACATTATCTCATCCAGTGCTTAAATCAGTCTCAGAAGATAGTAGTGCACCTGGATTATAAAGAAAATAGAGGAAATTGGACCTTCAGGACTTTATGTACCTTGATCTAAATTTCCCTGCTCCAAAACCTTTCATATGAAGGCTTCAAGCTAAATTGCCCAACACTACAGTTTCTTTCCTTAACCAAGGTTAAAGGCAATCCCTTCCTATTCTAATACTCTGTCATCTCTTCATACCATTTAATCACCTGGTGAGCTACTCAAGATGCCAGCATGATACAAGCCGCCACATTAGTGTATTTTAATACAAAGGGTGGAATGGGGAACTATGTTTAGATGCCACAATAGACAATATGTTTTATTACTAGTTTAGAGTTTTTTCTGTAATTTCCAAGTAATTGTGTATTTATATCTTGACTTTATGTTTCACATACTTGTATATAAAATAACTACTCAAAAAGTATTTATAGCTGAATTAATAGTCTGCCATTCTATAATACCTTTGGCCAATAAATATTATTATAACAATATATTTAGTAGATATTTGTTTTGCTTAGCATGAAATGTGATTCTAGTAGACTTAAATTATTTTCTGTAAACATTGTATTTTTTAATTTTTTAATTGGATATTTTATTTGTTTACATTTCAAATGCTATCCCTTTTCCCTGTTTCCCCTCTGCGACCCTTCTACCCTGCTTCTATGAGGATGCTACCTCACCCACCCACCCACTCCCACCTCACTTCCCTAGCATTCATCTACACTGGGGCAACAAGCCTTCACAGGACCAAGAGCCTCCTCTCCAACTGATGCCAGATAAGGCCCCTTTGGCTCCTTCACTTTTTTCCCCTAACTCCTCCTTTGGGGTCTCTGTGCTCAGTCTGATAGCTGGCTGTGAACATAGGCATCTGTATTTGTCAGGATCTGGCAGAGCCTCTCAGGAGATAGCTATGTCAGGTTCCTGACAGCAAGCACTTCTTGGCATCCACAATAGTATTTGGGTTTGGTGTCAGCATGTGAAATGGATCCCGGAGTGGGGCAGTCTCTCGATGACCTTTCCTTCAGTCTCTGATCCACTCTTTGTTCCTTTATTTCCTTTAGACAAGAGCAATTCTGGGTTAAAAGTTTGGAGATGGGTGGGTGGCCCCATCCTTCAACCAGGGGCCATGCCTAACTTCTGGCTATGGTTTCGACAAGGTCTCCCTCCCTTTGGTGAGGTATTTCAGCTAATGTCATCCCTATGGCTTCCTGGGAGGCTCTTGCTTTCCTGGCTTCTGGGACTTAATTGTGAGCTTGCTGTACTGTCTTTAAATGTATACGCTACTTTTTTCTGTAGTAACAAATTACTGCATACATTTCAAAGGCTTAATACCCAGACACATTTATTTATGTCTGTCTCATGTGATATATCCCATTGGGACTGGCAAAGATCTAACGTACTCAGAGATCTAGGCTGCCAAAGGCAGACTCTTTTGGTTTTTAAATGGCAGCATATCATCTTCTCAGGTATTGAAGCAGGTTAACAAGATGCAGAACTTAACTGGTGGGGAGCATCTCTGGGACCAGCTGGAGATCTAAGATAAAGGAGGCTATTGGGAGTCTATGAGGGTAACCCTAGTTGATGTTCCTATCTGTGGGGATGCAGAGACTGAAATGGCCCCCTCCTGTAGCCAGACAGGCCTTCCAGTTGAAGGAGGGGAATGTCAACCCACCTATAAAACCTTTAACTCAAAATTTGTCCTGCCTCCTACAAGATTCACAGGGATAAAAATGGAGCAGAGACTGGGGATTGACCCACCAAAGACTAGCCCAGCAATGACTGGTCCACCTTGAGACCCATTTCATGGGAGAGCGACAAACCCTGACACTATTAATGAAGCTCTGCTATGCTTGAAGACAGGAACAAACCATAACTTTCTCCTGTGGGGATTCATCCAGCAGCTGATGGAAACAGATGCACAGACCCAAAGACAAATATCAGGCAGAAAGTCTGAGAGTCTTATGGAAGATTGGGAGACAGAAATGAGCAAGCCAATAAAGGATACCACAAGAAGACCTAGAGAGTCAACTAACCTGGACCCATGGGGGCTCACAGAGACTGAAGTACCAACCACCTTAGCATGCGGGGGCTGGACCTAGTCCCCTATTTGTAGCAGATGTGCTGCTTAGTCTTCCTCTGGGTCCCTATCAATTAGAACAGGATTGGGAGCTGTCTCTGATTCTGTTGACTGCCATTGGATCCCCTTCCCCAACCTGAACTGCCTGGTTGGGATCCAATGGGAAAGGAGGTACTTAGTCCTGCTGGGACTAGATATCCCAGGGTGGGGTGGTACCCAAGGGGTTATAATAGAGATGAAGTACTAAGGCATGGGCAAATTCAAACAGCCCATCCTCGGAGTTCTCCTTTAGTATAATGCATCCAGCTGTATATTTAATAGTTCTTTCATATGTGGAAGCTCAATAAAAGCCTTTTATTTAAGTGTTTATATTAGTCACATTGTGCTCTCTCTGTCTCTCTCCCTCTTTGTGTGTGTCTCTCTGTCTCTGTCTTTCTGTCTGTCTCTCTCTCTCTCACATACACACACACACACACACACACACATACTCTGTGTGTCTCTCTGTCTTTCTCCGTCTCTCTGTCTCTGTCTCTATCTCTCTATCTCTCTGTCTCTGTCTCTGTCTCTCTCTCTCTCTCTCTCTCTCTCTCTCTGTCTCTCTCTCTCTCTCTGTGTGTGTGTGTGTGTGTGTGTGTGTGTATGTGAATGTCCACACACGTGTGTGAATGTTTGAAACGTGTAGAAGTCAGAGGATAACTGATTGTAATTCAGTTCTTCAATTTTTCTCTTCTACCATGTGAGCTCTGGGTATCAAATTAAGGTCAGGATTGGCAGCCAGTATCTTTATTCTCTGAACAAGTCCCCAACTCTTAGCTCTATATTGGTGTTAAGTCCATCAAAATGTAACTCTGTTTTACAATGAGATTTTTTTTATTTCCTCATCAATTCAAAGAGAAGAGTGAAAGTTCATTGACTCTCTTGCCACTTCTGTTTTTCATGTAGAGTTCTTCTAGTGCTGGGTTGCTGAGAAAGGCCCAATGTCTCGGGAAGGAGGGCAAGGCCAGCAGACACTGCCATTTCCAAGAAGGTGGATGACCAATGACAGCGTTATCTATTCTGTTTACTGGTCCACATTTGCCTTCATAGTAAGCTCCTATTTCCAAAAACAAGACTATTTCTTATATTCTGTTTCTTCTATCTTCAAGCCCCTGCAATCTCTAAGCTCCTTGTAAACTAGACCAAACACATAGCCCTGCTTCATCCCCTAGCCACACAAAGAATATGCCAAAGGAGATGGAGGGGAGAACATAAAACAAGCCAGGCTCTAGTTTTTGGTGGAAATGATAGGGAGTGTAAAAATTACCAGCATATCCTCTCCCGCAATTTATGTCTTATAGTCTAGGCTTTTTCAATGATTTTTCTAATCAGTTGTTCAATTTTTCCTAGAGTCTGTCATTCAGAAGCCAGTGCATCCATTAGGGATTTTATTCTCAGCTTGAGGTTGTTAGGAGGTGGTAGAAAGTTAACCAGATGGGACTGACTGGGATCTCTTCATGGTGTTACTCTTGGAAAGAATATGAGAACTGATCTCTTCTACATTCTCTTGACCTCTGGCCATTGAGGTGAACAGTTACACTCAGTCTCAGATGCTCACTGGAAGCAATGAGGCCATTGTATCTTGGACTTTGTATTGTGAACCAAAATAAGCCCTTTCTTTTATAAGGATTTTTTTTTTAAGTATTTGTGATGGGAAGGTAACAAACCAGTGTTGTCTTTTAATAAGCCTCCATGGAAGATGTAATTCTGCTCTTACAGGGAAAGCAAATTAGTGAGGAAAAAGGGCAAAAAATGCAGAAGTACTTGTTAAAATACTATTTGATTACAGATTTTCTCTGTGTTATTGTTGTATATTTATGTGTGTTTGCCTGTACATTGTGGTTCACTTTGGAAGAAATAATGTAGCTCAGCAAACCTTGCTGCTGACATCACTGTTCTGGTCACTAGGTCAGCATCCAGTAAGGAGACTCTAGTCTGTAGTACTATCTAACAAAACCTGACCATCCAGTGTTTGTTTGGGATGCCAAAGCCCAAATTCTCTTCAAAAATATTTACACACACACACACACACACACACACACACACACACACCCATCAATGATTATTCTCAACCTTAATCATTAGGAGACTTAGCCATTCCCAGTATTTTTTCGGCAGGGTGCTGGTAGCGTTTTGTCATTTATGTAATCATGTGTTTAAGTGCTGCTTTTACAAGTACGTTGTCTGCTATGGAGGAGGTTAATTCTGATTGTCAGCGTGATTCTAGTGATTAAGGTAGGTTAAGGACTGTGATGGGGAATGACCACCAGGGTCATCTCTTCTTGTGGCTTCACATCAAGAGGAAATGTCAGGAGCAGGACAACGTATTGTGGACTGGGAACTGGATGGCCGTGCTTGATGTCAGTCAGTTTTCTCTACTGCGGAGCTTCTCATTTCTCTTTCTTTCCTGTACTGTGCTTTTAGAATGAACTCACCTCAGAAACCCCACATGCAGTATTTGGAAGAGAGAAAAATCAACAGTGATCAAGAGAGAGGTGAGTAGGTGATAGAAGCCTATAGAGAAGTGGGGTTTGCCCTGGGCTCTGATAGGAGGAGGCTTCCAGAGACAGAAATGCCAGAGGACAAGGAAATATGCTCCTTCTGAGGGACTGAGCACCTGCAAAAGGACTTGTGGGTTTTCCACATGGAAACTTTGTTAATTCTCCTCCATTTGTCTTGTTTGTTCATTATTTAAATCAGTATGGATGTCATGTAAGTTTGCATTTTGTGTTTAAATAAAACATATTATTTGGTGATTTTTCTCAAATTGTTTTAGCATTGGACTTAGCCCTTCTAGTCTCCTGTGCCATTTTGTCCTTTTCACATACTGGATCATTTTCTCTCACTCCTCCCTCTCTCCCTCTCCTTCTCCCTGTCTCTCTCTCTCCTCTGTCTTTGCTTTCTCTGTCTGTTTCTTTGTCTCTCTCTGTGTCTGTGTGTGTGTGTGTATGTGTGTTGAAACCTACTTCTTGGAATACATAACCGATATTAGTATTAAACATTTCTGTCTGTACACCTGAGTGTACTTATTAGTAAATGAATTCCATTCTTTCAAGCCTTCCATACTTAAGAAGCAAGGAATGTTGTGTATTGACTCATATATATACATATATATGTCTGCTTATATACATATAACACATATATACATATGCATTTAAGTGTATAATGTATGCACATTATACATACTATATATTGCTTTTATTTTATTCCATTTTTATTTATTTTATTATATATATTTCTATATCTAAACATATCTACCAAGTACATTAAATTAACTAAACCATATGTTAAAATAAACAATAGTACATTTTGATGCCTCCAACTCCAATCCATTATCACATTATCTTAATCTTCATCTTGCTTTTCTATAACCATCCATCCCAACACTGATCACTATCTTTTTACTTAATCATTTGATTCTATGTATAGCAGAATCAGAATTGCTATCCTATGTACTATGCAAAACAACCTTCACAGCTACACTATAATCCTTACAGGCGGTGCCTTTTGCATTCGCTTTACATTGTTTTCCGAAATTGCTTTAGCTAGCATTTTTCCCTTCAATGAGGTTAATATGTCCTTTTGTAATACAGTTAGCTTCTTTTGTCACAGTTTGCATTCTACCCTGGGGTTTCTGAATCTCTGGGATTGTTTTGGTTTTATTTGCATATATAAAAGCTTATTCTTTGTGTGTTGAAGTTTTATAGGTTTTGACAAATGCATAATCTATTAAACTTTATCACTTTGCAATTGTGATGTTTTTGGGTTTTTTTGTTTTTTGTTTTTTGTTTTTTTGAGACAGGGTTTCTCTGTATAGTCCTGGCTGTCCTGGAACAGACCAGGCTGGCCTCGAACTCAGAAATCCACCTGCCTCTGCCTCCCAAGTGCTGGGATTAAAGGCATGCGCCACCACTGCCCAGCATCACTTTGCAAGCTTATAGAATAGTTTTCTCAACCTAAAATGTTCCCGGTAAATTGTCATTAAAAGGGACTGAACCAGTCACACAGTAGTTAAAAGTGTTTTCTGTTCTTGCAGAGGACCTGAATTTGATTCTTAGCACACATAGGACAGGTGGCTCAGAACCACCTAGATCTTCAGCTGCAAATGTTCTGATCACTTTGTCTGGTTTCTGAGGACATCCACATACAAATATATGTAATTAAAAATGAGATAAAACTTAAAATTATTTATTCAAATATGGTTTCTCTTGGAAATCTTATCAATTATGACCTATTTAGTAATTCTTTTGGTTGTGTCTCACATAATGCCATTTGAATAAAATTATATATAGTGTGTAGCCTATCAGTCTGACTTCTTTCATTTGTTAATATGTACATTTTACATATATTAATAACTTACTTTTATCACCATATAGTATCCCATTGCAAAGATATATGACAGTTTAATAAACCTTTCATTTCTTAGGGATATTTTGGCTGCTTTTTGTTTGAGATAATTATACATTACACTTCTATGAACAATCATGCATATAATTGATTATGACTTGGTAATTTTAAAAAGATTTTGTTAAGATGTAATTTATATATCCTAATTCACCCTTGTACATGCGTATTTCAGTACTTGTGCCACATTTATAATATGGCACAAACATCCTTAATATTTCAGAACAGCTTCTGCATTCCCAAATGAAGCCCTGTTTCTTCCAGAGGTCTTTCACATTTTCTTCTTTCTCTAGCCATGAGACCAACTAGTCTATGTTTTGTCTGTATATCTGAATATTGCATAGAAACTGAATTACATATCATCCTTTTATATTTGGGTTCTTTATCTTAACACAGTGTTTTCAACATGTGTCCATGTTGAAATATGCATCAATTGATACAAACCAATATTAATCCTTTAAATACCTGAGCACTATTCCTTTATCTGACTACAGGACCCTTCATTTGTCCTTTGTCACTTGGCAAACATTCAGACTATTTCAACTCTTTAATAAGGATAACAGTGCTCTCAAGATACAAGTACATATCTTACATGAACTTGTATTTTGGTGTCTCGAGTATATTGCTAGATGTGGAGTTGCCATGTCATATTGTGTCTCTGAGTATAACTTTTGAGAAAGTTCCAAACTGCTTTCCATAACATCTGTATGTTTTATATTACTAACAGCAGTGTGTGTGGATTACAAACTGCCCTTATTCTCGTCAAGACTTGTAATTGCCTGTCTATCCTCATCTAATCAGCCTGCAGTGACTAAAAGACTCACTGAGGTTTAGATCAGCATGTCTGCCAAGGGTCAAAGTGTGATCTTATTAGGAGTGTGACTTACATCTGCTTCTGTAGAACTAAGTTCTCAATTACCTTTGGAAAGCACTAAAGACACAATTGGGAAAATTTGTTAAAATGAGGATCTCTTTAATTTCATTACGTTAAATAAGTAGATGTAGTATAACTTCCCATAATATGTGTGAACTTCAACTGGTAAGTGGATATTAGCCACACATGCAAGAAAAATGTATATTCCTTTGTGTAGTTATGCCTTCAGTGGGAAAAGCCACACATTTGAGAGCTTTAAGTTGTCAAAATGACTTTATAGGATCTAAGCATTTATGGTCTGAGGACCAATATCATGCACTGTGTGGTAAACTTGCACACAGTTAAAAAATATCTCATTTCAAATGCCCCTGACTGACATGAAATTATATTCAGACATTTGGATAAGTGGAGATTAGAAAATATAAAATGGCAAAAGAGAGCATGAAATTTATAACTGATGAAAGTCAACGAAGTTCATGTCCATTAAATAGCTGCTTCAGGGAGAAGAATGGTCCTCAATTCTCTTCCCCAACATTGTCCTAAATCTTCAGTCTCTAGGGTGTCTCTGTGTTACACGATCTTTATAACCAACCTTACTCTGAGAGTATTTTATTTGGTGCTTGCCTGCCTTTACCCTAAGTTTACAACATTATTCAGGCTATCCGAGTCAATGCCTGCTCTTCACAACCAAGAAATTCTAAGCAATACATTTTTGCTTGTACATGGGTAATGGTGGAAAAAATCTCCCTTTGGGAGCAATTTAAATTTCACTTTAGTCTGAAGTTAATAATTATAACCTATTAAGACTGATATTTATGCTGGGCAATGTTGGTGAATGCCTTTAATCCTAGCACTTGGGAGGTAGAGGCAGGCAGATTTCTGAGTTCGAAGCCAGCCTGGTCTATAGAGTGAGTTCCAGGATAGCCGGGACTATACAGAGCAGAAAAACCCTGTCTCGAAAAACCAAAACAGAAAAAGACTGATATTTACAATGTGGATAAAATATGACAAGTAATTGTACTATCATTACATATTAACCTTTTCAGCTTATAGTTTGGTATGCTTCAAATGTGCGTATGTGTGTGTGTGTTTGTGTTTGAGCACGTGCGTGTGTTTCTATTTAAGATTCATTAACAGCTATCTCAAGCCACAAAAATAGTAAAATAAATTTTGAAGTTGAAACCAGTACTTTGTGCATTTATTCAGAGTGTATGGGCTATTACTTTAAAAGTCAATACAATATTACACATCTGGAGTTGACTCCAAGAAGTGAAACATCTCAGTTTAACTCTCCTTGGTAAGAATTATAGATTAACACTAACTTTAGCTAGGCATGATAATTCACACCTCTATCTCCAGTATTTATGGAGGTGAGGAAGAAAGAAGAATTTTCAATTTGGGGCAAGATTGGATGACATAGTGGATTCAAGGAGAGCCTGGGTGACAATATACAACACTGACTCAAAACAAAACAAAACAAAATGAACAACAACAAAAAAAGACAGATAAATGAGTCATATCCCCTACA
Organism: Mastomys coucha; assembly: GCF_008632895.1. NCBI lineage: Eukaryota > Metazoa > Chordata > Mammalia > Rodentia > Muridae > Mastomys > Mastomys coucha. The sequence goes on along the minus strand of NW_022196898.1, from coordinate 66,257,766 downwards.
TACTCAAAAATACTCAAGTCATACTTTCATGGATTTTGCCTCTTATCAAACTTCCAGCTTCCTCTCCTAACCCTGCAATTAAGAGATTAGAACGTATTCAACTGTGTTTTGGGCAGCCAGCCAACTCACCCTGGAACAGAGTGCTCCATTGGTAGCCCAGAGTGAACAAGTTTCCTGGTAACCCCCCTTCAGATCTTGATTGAAGAACTGAGGTGGGTGTCAAAAGGATCTGTCAGAGCAACAGGGTACCAGCACTCTCACTCTGGGGGCTTACACATCCTCTCTCACATGCACCTGTAATCTCCAGATCAGAACTCTGGCTGCATCTTGAAAGATGCCATGTGAGACATGGCAAAGAGAACAGAACTCAGTGACTCCATAGGAGAGAGGGTTGGCTCGACCTCTCAACCTCTCTGCTGTCCACTTCTGACATAACTGAACTTACCCATGAAAAGATCCTCAAGCAAAACACATGGAATATGAGATTGAGATCAGCCCAAACTACAACACTGTAATCAAATTCAGTAGATGTTATTTTAAACCAGTACGTTTTTGAGTGTTGGTTTAGTTAAAAAAATAAATGAATAATGAGATAAAGCACCTACTATGTTACCAACCCTATATAGTTTGCAAGGAAATACAAAGGTTATATGGGAAAAGGGTAGTGTATGTTTGGCTCCCAAGTTTGCAGCTACATTTTGATATGTATATTTTCACTGAAATTTTCAGAATTTAAGTCTTCTGCATCATATTTGAGCTATATATTTGGTTGCCCAAGATGACATGGTAAGTTAAATACATTAATCATATTTGTAGGCAAATGGATTTTGAACTACTAACAAATATTTTTCACATGACCTATGAAAGCTTGCCAATGGACTAAGTGTTACTTAGGGAGAAATGCAGACCTACTGTGCAATTCAAGAAAAATCAAAACATGTTAATGTCTGGACATGATAACCTTAATTCTTTATTATCTCTTAAGCATGTGCTTCTAAAATACTAGAATAAGATCCATGTCCCTAATAAATACTTACGGATAAAATGAGTAGTACTAAAGTAATCCATATAGCTGTGCAGTGTATATCCCCAGGAAGGAGTTGAATTAGAATTTATTCTTGGATCACAGAGATATTCTGTCTATCCAAGTTTGCAGAAATTGGCAAGAGTTTTTAAAAACTGGGTAAAGTTTTATGGGCTTTGGTGTCTACGTATGATTCCTGCATTTTTAAGTGCAGGATTCCATGATTTTTTTCTGTGGCCAGAATTGAGGTATTAGTTAGTCTTATGATTTATCACAGTATAAATGTCATTGAGTTGTTGGAGATCCATTTCTGACTGAAATATTTAGCCACAAACTCTAACCCAGTAAGAAAACCAAAACAATAACTGTGGTGTTCCTAAGACACAGAATGTCTACATATTTTAGGTTTGTCTTTTTTAGCAACTACAGTACAAAATAAGGAAGTTCTTTTAAAATGCTAAAGTGCTTCGTGTTTTTTCAAAAGCATTACTCTAAATGGATACAATTTAGTCTTTAAGTATTGTTTGCAGTAAAATATTAAAGGTAGCTTTTGATTTGAAATATTTAAATTAGAGATGTCTGTAGATTAATTTCAAAATTAGAACTCATAATCAGATGTTAATTCTAATTATTTTTACTTTCATATAAGTGTAAAATTGTATTTTTATCTCTAAGGTAACATAATGAACCGTGAATCTAAGATGTGAAAGACTGTATACTAATGAACTTATAATTCCCTTGTGCATATGATGGGAGGATTTTTTTTCAAAGGATATCTGAAAGTATAAAGAATCGCTTTTAAGTGTTTGATTAGCAGCAAAATTAGTGAGCTAGAAACATTCTTCCTAATACAATGGAGATGTAGGAACGTTGGAAAATCTCCAAGTGAGTATTTGGAAACATGAACGACTTAATTGTTCTGAGGATGAAAGACAAATTATTGATTACATTTTTCCCAGGAAGGCATTTTCTTTAAAATTAAAAACGATTTTGTTGGTGTCTTTGGTGAAGGAAATGCTCATCTTCTCTTGCATAATGCTCTTCACACAGCACTTAGGAAATGTTTAAAAATTAATTCAAAGTGCAAATATGTCCTTTAATTATGAATCTCTTAGGCTTGTTGCTCATTTAAAGTTAATGAAAATTATGGTTCTTATTTTTCTTACATATCAACTATAGTCAGAAAATATAGAGATGAATTCGTAACTGGTTGTTGTATGAAGGAGAAAGATTGACATTTTGAATCAACATCACTAGTTTTTGTATATATTTTAAAAATTGACTCTTAGGAGGTAATGGTGGTGACTGATTGTATTTGAAATAATTAGATTTTTTTTAGAATGTCTCTTTAAGCACATTTTAAATTATAAACCTAAAAATAAAGGAAAGAAGAAAGGTAAGTCTACTGAATTGGTGAATTCCAGGTTGCTAAGAGATGCTTTCTCAGAAAAACACCTGGCATTGACATCTAGCTTTCAAATGAGCACACACATACGCATGTGTTTATACATTCATACATATACACACATACCTGCATGTGTGAATATATGCACTGATAAACACACATATAAAATAGTGAAATTTCTTAATTATTAAATGGAAATTTTAGTGAAGCATTTCCTATGGTAATTCTACTCTAAATAAAGGTACGACATTTCTGAGAAGGATGAGAAATTATGCTAAAACAAGTTATTCCTGCATTTTTTTTGTTTTTGTTTTTGTTTTTGTTTTGTTTTGTTTTCGAGACAGGGTTTCCCTGTGTAGTCTTGGCTGTCCTGGAACTCACTCTGTAAACCAGGCTGCCCTCGAACTCAGAAATCTGCCTGCCTCTGCCTCCCAAGGGGTTATTCCTGCATATATGGTGAGCATATATTTACATCACTGTTGTATGTGCTTTACCAGAGATGTGAAAATGAGTATTTTTCTTGAGTAACTAGAAATCCCAGTGTTCCTAGTTGTGACTATATAAGATGAAAGCATATTTTAAATGCTAAAATCAGTTTTGCGGTTCCACACAACTAGGAAGGTCTTCTACCTCCCAAGAGAAACAGCAACAGTCAGGCTGGCTGTGGGAGGCAAGATGATCAGAAATGAAGAGATATGGGTAAGGAGGTGTTTGGAGTAGCTGCATGTTCAGCGGGAGTGTGAAAACACCAGGATTCTTTGTCTAACACTCACTGGAGAAAGAAACTCTAGAGTGAAACATGTGGGAAGGTCACACATTTCATTTTAATATCTGTGCTTAATTTCAGTTTTGAAGATGCTAATAGAAACAAGGAAAGAAGTTCAGGGGCTGTCAAGCAAAGCTCACATTTAAGAAAAATAGCAGACACATTAGGCTTTATTCTAATATATCAGTAAATCTACTTAATTGTGTTGTGACAAAACAGTCATGTAATAAATAAATAGTAAAATTAAATAAATCTAAAATAAACTTCAAAAGAACCTCATAGCACCAAAAGTGAAGGAGAGGGGATAAAAATTAGAGTAGAAGCATAATATTTGGATTTCAAGCAATTAAATGTGTGTAATTATGTCTCTGGTATTAGAATATGATTATTAAATATTCCTGGGTACAGAACATGTATAATGATAAAAGAGAATAGATCTCTCTCTCTCTCTCTCTCTCTCTCTCTCTCTCTCTCTCTCTCTCTCTCTGTGTGTGTGTGTGTGTGTGTGTGTGTGTGTTTGGGGTCAAGGGGTCCTAACTGTATTAAAGAAACTCACAAGGTTACCAAAAGCCTCTGTATGTTCAAACCTGTAGACTGACATAATAAGATGGTGCATTTGAGGAAGGAGACTTTGATGGAGGTCCATGGGCAATACACAAGGTAAGTCTGAGGATAAATGCCAGGGTTGCTGTGATAATCCATACAACGAGGCCAGTGAGATTCTCAGAAGGTCGATGTATGTTGGGCATGCTGAGCCTGGCAAATTAAGTCTAATCACTCTAACTGACAGAAAGGTGGAAGGAGCAATCTGGCTCCATAAAGTTGTTCTTTGATGTACACACATGTACCTTGGCATGCACACCTCACATACCAAACATACACAGACACATACACACACATAGCAATAATACACCTTCACAGACACACGCAAAGAGAGAGAGAGAGAGAGAAGATATTAAGAGTAAGAGCAGATTGAATAGAAAGCAAAAACTAGAAGATGCGGCCAGAAATGAAATAAAATATTGTACACACAGAAACATTTTCACAGATATAGTAAGTGAAGTCATTGTTATGTACTATCATTTATTTCGATACTTTTACTCCTTTATTTATGAAGGTTTTACCCTTCTCTCCCTCTCTCCTGCCTTCTGCTTCCTCTCTTTGAGGCTCTGCTCTGGTTCGCAGACTGGCATTGAACATTTAGGCTGAGGAGATTCCTCATGTCTCTTGCGTCCCTGAGACTGAAGGCATGTACCAGTGTTCTGGGCTGACCTGCCTTCTGAAATTTTCTTTCCTTTCCTTTCACTGTTTGACGTGAGTATCTTAAGAACATCAGTCTAACAAACTGTGCTAAAACATTGGGTTTAAAGATTTTCTTGCTTCTTCCATGTTTAGGAGGAGTTTATATAGAATTGGTATTTCTGCCTTGAATATTTAGAAGGTTTTATAAGTGATGCATAAATTGAAGCCTTATATAGATACACAGTTATGTGAGTCTATTTTTGAATAAGCTCTCATGTTACATGTCTGAAAGAATTTGTATGATTCATTGAATTTATCAACCATTAGTTCAAGTATTTAGAATGTTCTCACATTGTTCCCTAATGTCTACAGTATCCACACCAATGTCTTCTTTCCGTTTCTAACGCCAGCCATCATCTGTGTTTCTATTTTTTTGTCTCAATAGGCTTGACAACTTGACAATAGGCTTTTCCCAAGTCTATTCATCTTACCAAAATGTCAGTGTTGGTTTCTTTGGTTTTTATCTACTCTTTTCCTATGCCGCATATTTCTATTGTCATTTTTAAAGTTTTTTTTTCCTCTTCTCGTTTTGTGGTTAAATTGTGATTTTTTTGATTAATTAATGAAGAAACTTAGAACTTTGATTGGAGGCCTTTTGTTTTTCTTTCTTTTTTCCATTAATTGTTTTTATTTATTTGTTTATTTACTTTACATCCTGCTTGAAGTTTCCCCTCTCTCCTCTCCTCCAAGTCCCTCATTCTTCTTTTCCCTTCTACTCCATCCATTCCTTCCATTCTCCTCAGAATGGGAAGCTCCTCCCACGCATAGCAACCAGCCTTAGCATATCAAGTTGCAGTTAGACTTGTCTCACCTTCTGCTTTGGAAGCTAGACAAGACAGCCCAGTCAGGGAAAAGGCATCCCAAGACCAGCAATGTAGTCAGAAACAGACCCTGTTTCTGCTTTAGGAGTCCCACATGACAACCCAGTTTCTCAACTGCTACAAATGTATAGAAGGCCTAGATCTGTCCCATGCATATTCTCTGGATGACAATTCAGTCTCTACAAGCCCCTAATGGTCCCAGGTTAGTAGATCTTGCAGGTTTTCTTGCTGATCTGGTTCCTCCAATTCTTCCTCTCTTCCATAGGATTCTTCAAACTCAGCCTGTTTGAATGTGGGTCTCTGCATTGGTTTCCATCCATTGCTGGTTGAAGCATCTATGATGATATTTATGCTAGGTTCCTGTCTGAAAGCATATCAGAATATCATTAATAGTGTCAGGGTAGGCTCCCTCTTATGGCATGGGTCTCAAGCTGGGCCGGTTGCTGTGTCCTTCCCTCAAATCCTGCTCCCTGTTTTACCCCTGTACCTCTTGTAGGCAGGGCAAACTTTGAGGACTTCCATTTCTCTCTGAATGGTTGGGATGAACTCTGAAAACTTTGGTATGACACTTAATTTCCTTTGTGTACAACGTTGGAAGGTTTTATGTTACTAATTAACACTCATAGAAATATTTGATGGGGAAGATATAGCTGCAGTACATTTGGAAGCAAAGAAGTGAAGACAGATAAACTGAGCGTCCTGATTGGGATTTGGAACTTGAATTTGCTTTTAAAATTTTTGCTTTTCCCACTACACCATATGGATTCTTGGGCTACTTCACAGGTTCTCAGATGTAGAAGAGTTGAAGAAACTCATAATCAGACATCATGTTGGATATAGGGAAAAAAAGTTTTTATAAGAGGAGTGTTTTGATTTTCCTTAACCATGATGAATTGGACTTCTAAGTTTTATTTCTTTGAATACCTTAATAATCTCCCTTCACGGCTGTTGCATCTAGAGGAAAATCATTTGTTCTTCTCTGTTTGCTGGCCACTGTGGCTGAATTGGCCTAAATATGACTTTGATTACTTACCGCTTAGGCTTCTCCATATCCAAGGAGACCTAAGAAAGCAACAGAAAACCAATGGAAAGGGGAGGTCCTAGAATGGTAAGTCTCAGAGAAATCAGCTCTGCAACTAGATCCTAATGACAGCTGTGGAATCAAGAACATGTTTGGAAACTGATTTATAATTGATCATAGAATACAAAGGAGCATTTATATGACTTGAGAGTAACAGAATGTTGTCATGGTTATATGAAAATACCATCCCAGGTAAAGCGAGGGATAAGAGGCAAAATGACAGAAATTGTTCAATAAATTGGGAAATACATTGATGGATCCCATTATCAATGTTACATTGGGAAAGTTATTAAAATTACTAAGATGTGCTGGAACAAGAAAGTGTACTTACACTCTAAACTGACACTGGGGAGTGTTTTTAGATACTGTCTTGGGAAATAATGTAAAAATAAATAAGATGCACCCTGTTCTACTGTCATATAGATGCTGTCCCACCAATCATGAAACTGAGACTGGAGAATAAAGAGATTCACTGTATATCCTGGGCTATACAGTGAATCTCTTCTCTCAAAAGAAATAACAACCAAATTAACCAAATAAATGAAAAAAAAACAAAATAAAAAAAAGGTCTTCTCAAAAGACTCTAACCAAATAATTATTTTAAATACAAAATAAAGCCCAACATCGAGTATATGAAATAACAACCAAAACAGTGAGATAGGTGGATTTGGCAGCTGACTGAGATAGCTGGGAACTGTGCTTCACAAAGCAGAAGATTGCAGAAACTAGAAATAAATGCTAGAAAGCAACTGATATTCACAAAAGTGTTCAAGGAAGTACCATTTCCTGTAAAAGAGAAGATGGAAGCTATGTGGAAGAGCACTGTTCAGATACAAGAAGGGCAATGACTTAAAAGAAGGGGGAAATGTCAGGAGACAAATTACCTAAGAATGGTAAAATGCATAAATGCTAGAAAAGGTTTGATGGTGACGTGCAGGAAAAACTTGAACCAAACGGGATCAGAGGAAAACAATAATGTGTTGAAGAACTTTAGTCACAACTTTATCATGAATAAATCCAGAGGCTGCGGTGAATGGTTCAGTAGGTAAACTGATCGTCATCACCAAACTGATGATCCAGTTGGAATGCTGGTACCTACGTGGTAGTAGGACAGAGTCAGCACACTGCATCCTCCAACCTCCATGTTAGAAATACATACACACGTGCACACAGGATGTGTGGCCATGTCAAGAAATTCAATTGACTCCTAATGTACATTCTGTGTTGAGGGGTGTATAGCAGAACACAGTGGTATAGAACAAACTCCTTCAAATCAATATTGTATGGAACATTTTTTCCCTCTCATTTGGCTGTAGCCAGATCAACTCCAGTAAAATAAACTTGGGCAAGTGCAGGTTAGTCAGCTGTAAGCAGATGCCAATATTTCATTACTTCTCACTGCAATGCAAAATCATGTCCCTGATCAGCTAAGCATGATTAAGATTTTACAAGGCTATTAATCCTGAGGGGTATGTACGGTTGTTTCCCTCTTTGCACTGCCATGGAGTCTAAAAAAGAGCCAGATGAAACAATGTGGTTTAATAATAAAACAGCTTGTGAAAGAGGGATGGAATTCATTCCTGGTCCATCATCTTTGTCAATAAAAACAGGGAGCACATAATAAAGTGACCATGAAACATTTTAATTTTGTTGAAAAGTCATCAGTGTTCTGCGTAATGCTGTTATATAGAGCATGCTATGGAAAGTAGTAGCATGACTAATGATTTGGATTGAACAATACACTTATATGTGTGTGTGTGTGTGTGTGTGAGAGAGAGAGGGGGGCTTAAAACATTATACAGTTAGGTAATAGAAAACTCATAAAAATAGGAAATAGAAAATGAACATTCCTTAGATAACTAAATACCTTAGCATATTCAATATAGAAGTAGAATATAGGTTTTATCTATTTTATATTCCTTGATAGCACTGCAGCAGATTAGTAAATTTGTTTTGCTTTGTTTTGTTTTTGTTTTCATTTTTGTTTTTTGAGACAGGGTTTTTCTGTATAGCCCTGTGTGTCCTGGAACTCACTCTGTAGACCAGGTTGGCTTCAAACTCAGAAATCTGCCTGCCTCTGACTCCCAAATACTGGGATTAAAGGAGTGTGCCAACACTGCCCAGCCAGATTAGTAATTATTAACTGCATCAGTTATGTCATTATTGAGGTACTGAAGTGGGGTCTTGAAATAATGCCCCCTACTCAGATAGACATAATTTGTCTCTTACAACAATAACTTTATGTATTTTCCAAGCAGATAAAGTACATTAAATGTATATGTGACACAAAAGTAGAAGTGAAAATGTCTAGGAGGACAAAGGGGACCAACAGGGGTAGGATGGGAAGGTGAGAAATATGCTCAAGGAACACTGAATACCTGCATGAAAGCAGTCCTTGTAATACATTATCATGTACAATGGATGCACACAAGTGAAAATAATATATAAAATCGAAGATCTCAAAAAAAAAAAGTAGCTCCTTTGAGACCAGGTTGTCTACTTGCTCATTCCAGAAGCTGTTGTTTTTATCTGGGGTCCAGGGTGTTGGGGGAGGGTCCAGCTCCTTTTTTCTGTGGATCTACATTTTAAGAATTAAGAGGAAGGTGCACGAACACTTTCTTTCAGAAGTCAGAGTTCACATCCCTTCCTGTCCCAGCCTTGTCATTCAGCTCTCTTGGAATTCATTGAGACAGCCACAGACAGTTACAAAATAGCTGAGACTGTGACACTCAGTTAAAATACATGCCAGCAATAAAGTTGGAGAGATGGCTCAGTGGTTAAGAGCACTATAGGAAGAACAATATCAACTAATAGGACCTCTCAAGTTCCCAGGAACTAAACCACCAACCAAAGAGTATACGTGAGTAGGTCCATGGCTCCCATTACCTATGTAGCAGAGGACTACCTTATCTGGCTTCAGTGAGAGAGGGGGTGTGGAGGCTTGATGCCCCAGAGAAGGGGGATACTAGAAGGGTAAAGCAGCAGTGAGTGGCTGGGTGGCTGGGGGAACAACCTATTGGAGGCAAAGGGGAGGGCGCAGGGTGGAGGTTTGCAGAGAGGAGACTGGGAAGGGGGGCAACATTTGAAATGTAAAGAAATGATTAAAAAAAGATGTGTGTGTGTGTGTGTGTGTGTGTGTGTGTGTGTGTGCCACCATATAAGGTGGCAGTAATATTGGAGCTGTGGGGCAAAAGTGGGAGCTTTAGTAGAGAAAAAATGGAGAAAATACCCCTAACTTATGCCAAGGTTAAATATCAAAATTATATCCATAGATGAAATAAGCCCAGTAGGGTTCTGCCAGACCTGTGCTCAGAAGAAAATATAATGCTTTAATATTTTTCATGTTAAATAAAAAAGAATCAAAACAGATCAATTAATCATTCCAGTAAAAAACGGGAATAATTCTTTTAAAGGAGTATGAAAGAGCAAGGATGAATTAATAAAGATACAATTGGAGATCAATAATTTATAAACGAGACTAGAACAGTTGAGTGATAAATTTAAATGCTAGCTCTCCAAAAGATCATTAAAAGAGATAAACTGCAGAAAAGGCAAGTCAATAAAAAAGGAAGCTGCTAATCCTTGGTATTATGTATGAAAGGGTGATCTAACCATGAGAAGGAAAGTAATCCTGTGCTTACACAAGAAGCCAGCCATGTCAGTCAGAGCACCTCACGTGGACCAGGACTCTCCATGGTTAGTACTTACAGGCACCTGCCAGTAAAGGAATTAATTTGTTAATTTGTTACAGTAACAAAACTAAAAGAAATAAGGAAGCTAATGTTTTCTAGTTTATTATAAACACCATCTTCTTTGCTCATGTACTCTTTCCTTTTTACATTCATTTATTTAGTATGTGTGTATATAAATGAGTGCACCTGTGTGTGATATAGGAAAATATGAAAGGTAATTCCACATAATCATCTTGAAAAAGAAGTTAGTTATTAGATTGTTATGAAAAGAATGGGGCTCCAAAACTAGAAAACTTCTGTATGTAACAATATTTCACATTAATAATAGATCAAAGTATATTTCACATTAATAAAAGATCAAGCCAACAATAGCATATACAGTTAAAAGATTATGTTATCCAATGTCATATCTATGCTATAATGATAGATGGTAGAGATATAAATCAATAGCAAATAGAATATAGAGTACACATATGTAGAATATATAAATAGCAAATATAGATACATAATAAATAGGTAACAGATAAGTATGTGAAACATTAGAAATAATATATAGATAGATGATACAGATAAATGCTAGATAAAAGGTAACAACAAAAGATAAATAATTCCAAAGATATAACAGAAAGTTTGACTAATTATTTTTAGGGGTGATAGAATAAAACATGACAAATCTGTAATAACATGCAAGATCTAAACAACACCACTAATGATCCTCTGGCATACATTGGCATAGAATCAGGATTAAATGCATAGTATCTTTAGATATACAATTAACCCACACCAAAAATTAATCGTAACAGATTCCAAATAATAATAAAGAATAGGTTTCTAACTACTACTGTTTTAAATTAAAGAATAATATGACAAATAACTAAAACTCTGCAATATCTGAAAACTAAGCAATTCACTCTTCAATAACTGGAGGAAAAGTTAGTGGAGTTTACATGGACTATATATAAAGTGCCAATGGACAGACAAATACTTTTGGAATGAAAATAAAGTCATATTATTTAGAGAGTTTTAAATTCTCATATTAGAAAAGGAAAAAGTTGATAATCAAAGCTTAAGTTTTCATCACAAGAATTTTGCTAGCAGAAATAACAGCATACTAAATACACATACAATTAGATTGACCCAAAAAATAAAGGTCATTAATAAGTGAAATAGAAAGCCTACATATTGTTTATTCATTCAAAAATGCACAAAGTTCTTTTTTGTTCCTGAATAATAAACTAGTTACCCAGAACACTGATCAAATAAATGAAATAAAACATGATTATAAATATAAGAAACAAAAAGGACATCACTATCAGTCTTAATTATAAGCAAAAATAAAAATATATTGAATGACTTTGTACAAATGTCATTAGTAATTAAGGTAAAATAACCATTTTATATGAATACAATGTAAAAAAGTTTCAAAATACGAAGATACTTGAATAGTAGCTCATCTGCTTTAAGTATAAATTAATTTATTTTTTGATAAAGAAACACTATTTCAACTGAATCCAACAAGAAAGTCATCTAAGTACTTAAGAGCAAATGATAGGAATTCTACACAAGTCACATCAGAAAATGATGAGAATAATTAGAGGAAACAATTCTATTCAATGGCTGAAGTTTATGTAAAATATGGCAAAAATTGCAAAAAAATTAAAATCACAAATGAGCTACTTTCATGAATACAGATGGGAGTGTACTGACCAAAATATTAGCAAACTAAAAAGCAGTGCATTAAAATGGATTAGTTTTTGTCTGTGAATTCTAACAGGGTTTTAGCAATAAAAGAATAAAAATAGCCAACATTAACATAAAAAGAATATGAAACCTTGTCACATGAACAAATTAAAAAAGCTCAAAGAACAATCATAAAACCTTTTACATATGCAGAGAACAGATGAGATCTTCATTTGGAAATTGACCAGTTCATTGACATATTGTACATAGCTTCGGGGATTTAAGAATAGTCAAGAGCATAGGGTTAGCAGGATAGTTCAGTAGGCAGAGGTACTTGTTACCATGGTTGTGGACATTGATATGATTCCCAGAATCCATGTGGTAAAAGGAGAACATTGATTGCCACAAGTTATTCTATGATCTCTTCACATGTACTGTAACAAAAATGCCCTCTACTCACAATAAATACATAAAAGTAATTTAAATGCTTTTAAAGAATAGTCAAGAATCTTATAGAAGAATAAGGAAGAATGATTTCTTTAGTGGTTATGTCATGGTAAGACTGTTAAAATAACATTGTTTTGACAATGTAATGTACCAATGGAACCAATGTAAGTCTAGTAACTTCCTACATTTATGTGTCTGTAAGACTAAGGGGGTGCTATAGGCTATGGGAATGCAAGGAAGTAGTTCCATTAGATAAATACAAACATAAAATTAAAATTCCATTGGTGGATAACAGGGCTGTAAAACAGTAAAAATCAAGAAGAAAATTAACTATTTTGGAAAGAGCCAATGATTTATTAATCAGTACATATCATTAACATTACATTAAGGAGAAAATGATAATTGAACAGCATCCCAGTCCAGTTAGTAAGATTTACTCTACTAATGTGAAGAGTGTGTAGCTGTGAAATAGCTCAGTGGAATATTAGGACTTTCTGTACAAGTCTACCAGCTTAAATCCAATCTTTGGGATGCAGTCAAAGAAAATCTATTCCTGAGTATTGTCCTCTGACCAGCACAGGTACAACGTGGCTTGCATACATGCAGACACCCACCACAGAAATATGCAATAATAATGAATAAAATAAAATAAAGAATGTTTAGTCACTAAAAGCATCATAGGTAGAATTCAAATCAAAACATGCAAGTCAATGACACATACATGCATAGATCAATTGTATACAAATGCATCTAGGCGAGATGAAGAACATTTCAAATCAATATGGAAACAATATAGTCCAGGAGAAAACCTTGGGAAATTACTTTAATAGACTGTTGACAAATGTGCATGTCCAGATGTCCAATGGTTGTGATTAATCCCTCCACCTCCATTATTCATCAACTTAACATAAGTCAGAGACAGGCTGAGGCCTAGATTTTAGCAGAGTAGAGACAGCACAGCCAGTTCCAGCATTGGTAGTTAGTGCTCTAGCACAGCTGAACCCGGCATAGTGCTAATATAATACAAACTGGTGAGAGGATTGAGAGAATGGATAGACAGGCTGATTAAAACAACACATGCACAACTGCATTCAGTACATAGCAGAAATTAGTTCATGTGTATACACATGCATATACTATCTCAAAGACAATATTCATTTTAACCAAAAGGAGTGGAGGGGATTGAGAGTTGGGAGAGCAAATTTGTATGGATAGTAGAAGGAGCTAATCAATTAGAGAAGCACTTTAATCTTCTAAAGTCCTGAAAATAATTGTGCTATTGTTATCTCCACTAACATGGACTCTTTGCTCCTTGATGTTAACCTTAAGGTGCCTTGGTAAAAAGAAAGGCTCACCAAGATGCTAAACTTTCATTTTCCAAAGAAGCACAGGGGTTTGGCTTTCTTGGGAAAAGGACTGACCCTGACTAGCTCACTCCAGCTACTTCCATTCAGTCATTACACAGAATTAACTGGAACTCTGGAAGGTTGCAACTACCAAAGTTATCTTGCCCCTGCTGCCAGAGAAAGCAGACATCCCACAGAAATCTCAGTAGCTTATGACCGTGCCTACCCATAATCAAATCCAAGAACTCCAAGTTGGCCAGGAATGTCTTAGGACCATGGTCTTTGCAGCTGGAAGCTCTTATGTGGCACCAAAAGCAGACTTTGCAGGGAGACAATACTTCTTCAAGGTTTACACAATCTCGAAACAATTTTCAGCCTCTCCTGATTGACTCAAACATAGGAGGGACTTTGCCGAAACATTTTACTCAAAGCCACACACAAAGGCTTTACTAGAATGGGTAATAACCAAAGATGCAATATCTTGTAAAAGAAGCCATACCAAACAATGGACACTGCATAACTATAAACAGTTAAACCAAGTAAACTTCCCTTTACTTCTAGGGGGGACACTATTTGTGAGCTACTTCCCAGGACAGAAAATGAATGAAGAGTTCTTCCTAGCTGCTTGTCTAGTGGATGAATACAGTGTTGACCAGCTCACATCCACATGTAACTCCAGCTCCAGGGAATCTGACACTCTCTTTTGTCCTCCAAAAGAACCCGCAGCATGTGGCATGTACTCCCACGTACCTACTTTATATATGTTATACTTTTATCAATATAATTATACTTATTATCAACATAAATATAATTCAATATAATATTTTATATATGTATAACATATATTATGTATTCTATATCACATATAATATCATTATATATATTAATAAATGTATATACACATAAATTAGAAATTTAAAAAAATCCTTGTAGATGGGCAACTAGCCCATCTACAGTGAAATCGGTATTGAGTGGCCTCAAAAACCATATTAGAATCAGTTTACCTATTTTCGCCAACCAAATAAAGTAGCTTTGTGCATACTAGGAACTTTACTTTAAATTGAATAAATGTGAATGCTAACAGTTTCTGGAAATTGTGTTCAGCAGTGCAGAGGCAATTTTCAGCTTCCGGTGTATGTAGGGGTAGATGTTCTCAGTACCTAGGAATGCCAGCATCACTAGATATCATTTGAATAGTTTTCTTTGAATTACTTGGTAGCACCTATAAATAACATCTCTCCCACCTTTGCAGACACTTGTTTAGTTTCTGACCAGAGGTCTAATATAATTGGCAAATTTGGAGAACTTGAGGAGAGTTTGCAACTTATTTTAATGTAACATCCAGCAGGATTCCACACAGCATCTGCATTTGGAATGTATACACCCAGTGAGACCTAACAGAATCCTGCTTAGCAGCTTCTGGACAGACCCTGACTTTCATTCATCACGTATTAGTTTGGGGACCCTGACAGATTTACTTATCATCTCACTGCACCGCATTTTCTGAATTTCATAAACAGACATGGTTCAAAAACAGGATGTAGAGGCAGAATCTGGAAAAAGCTTCCAAGGAGTTATCCTGAGTCTCAAGGTGGGAAGCCAGAGCAGGTTCATTTGCATGAGAAAGAAAGGGAGGGAGCAGGTACTGGTGATGTATGGGCGGGCCAGGGTCCCTGGGAGAGATTGAGAACGACTTTGGGAAGGGAGTGTTGGAAGGAAAGGCTTCTCCATGCACGATGCTCTGCTGCGTAACACCTAGCACAGACAAATATTCCTGGAAGATTTAAAGAAATTGCAAAATATGCAGGTTGCAAGCCAGTAGGAAGAAAAATAAGTGACACTTTAGAAAAAAAGAAAGAAGAGTAGGAGGAACATAGAAGTGAAAAGGAGAAGGGTGGATGGAGTCATAAAATGGCCTTGTGCTGTTTATAAATAAGTGCTATCCCACCCACATCTTCCTTTATCTTTAATTATATTCCATTGACGAGAAATAACAAAAGTTTTTATTTTCACTCTTGGAATATCACATGACAAAGAAGTTCTGTTTGAATTTGGCTGTTACTGGAAATTAATATTTTAAAACTAAACAGGAGGTCTCCCAGGAAAGATAAAATGATCCACAGGACACAGTTTGCAACCTAAGAAAAAAATAACATGATAAACTTATCATATATATGTTATATCTTGCACCTATCATACATATGTTGTACCTTGCTTTGGATTCTTAGTGACCTTAATAAGTGAGATTTTTAAAACCATCCCCACAACGAAGGAGGTCATTCATATTTTAGTTAAAGGCCACAGCATGAGCTGCAGAAGTCCTTCCTGAGCTGTTTATAATTTGAAAATATCGATGATTTATATATACCATGTAATGAATCAAAATGGTCATCAAGAGAGTGACCAGTAAATATTTAATGGCTTCGTGAACATCAGCTCTATTATTTTAACTCGCTTCCATTACATGTAAAAAGAATATTGAAAAATGGTGGCATTTTCTGCTGAAGACATCATGTTTTAAAGCCTTACTACTCATAAAAATTTTAACGTTAATAGCAACCTTATAAATTATTTCATCCTAATTTTACTAATGAGTTCCAGCTAGAGAGGGGTTAAGTGGCATTCCCAGTCGGGTTGGCTTTCACCCTTTTATTTTTGTTGCGATCTGGCTTTGCTCTGCTGTTACTTCAGGCTGTATAAAACAAGGTTTTCGTTGGTTTTTTTGCTTGTTTGTTTTTTGTTTTTTTTTTCAGGCTGTGCCTGGACCCACGAGTCTCTATTGCACAAGCAGCTTTTTGCTCCATTTTACAGGTGAAGCAGCTACAGACCCTGGGTGCTACCCACATTATCTGTTGGGCACTACCCATCCATCCAGCTCTGGCTGAAAAATGACCTAACCCTGGTAGTAGAAAGGGTGCCAATTTTTAAGCTTATGGGGGTGAATTGAGACTTTGAGGGTATATTGGCATCTTAAAAATCAAAGCAACTAGAAACTAGACACAAGAAGTCATACGGCTCATTAGATCAAGGAGAGGCGGTGGTTCCCTCACATGAACCTCCTAAGATTATGGACATCTAGCAATACGATGCCGGCCCTTGGACCCATCTGAATTCTTTTTGTATACTGGCCTGAGTTCTTAGTTATCTTATCAATACAGATTCTATTGATATTACCCATTGGCTGACTTCTAGGACCTTTTGAATGCTGCCTCTTTCACTTAAATTCATTCTGTAAGCCACATGCATGTCTATAGGTATACTCTCATACGGATTCGCTGATGTAAGACACATTATAAGAAATTTAATATTAATAATTAAGGTTGAAATAAAAGAACCTTCATTTGCCTTAGCCAATGATTACCAAGATAGTGAAATTATCTTGCAGAGTGCTATATCTGATTCTACTGAATCTTGTGAATTTATTGTTATTCAGTGAATATTATTCAGTGTTATTCTCCCATTTCCCTCTGGCTTGTGATCTAGCCTCTAGTATATTGTGGTCTAGCCTCTAGTGTGTTATGGTCTAGCCTCTAGTGTGTTGTGGTCTAGCCTCTGGTGTGCTGTGGTCTAGCCTCTGGTGTGCTGTGGCCTAGCCCTTGCCTTATCTTTCCTCACTTCTGGAATATACCAATCCCTCAATAACATATTTTACTTAAAATTTCAACATAATCATGAAGAACTAGGTTCTATTTTAAGTTGGCTGTTTCTATTTGTTCCATTTTGGACTCTAGTACCTGGGAAGATTACTGCCCTGATAACGAGGGCATCTAAACACCAGCTCTATTCTTCATAAAAACACATCCTGAAAGCTGTTCAAAAGACTATTTAAGAGCACAGAAGAATAGCCATTGTAATTCTAGGATAGAAAATCAAAATGGTTTCAGATTTCCCTTCTCAAACCTATGTATGCCATTATATGGAGACAGGCCTGAATTGGATTTTCCTTGCCAGTCCTTGGCAAGTCCTTGTATCAAAATCTACATCTTTCTCATGTAACTTCTGGCTCTAAGATCCATAATGGCATGGCCCAACACTATCTCTTGCAAACACCTCTTGTTCTATGCTGCTTAACTCATTATCTGCTCCATATAAACTCATCTTGCAGGGGACTTCTCACTGTTCTTGCTCACATTACCAATGCTGGTAAAATCTGATCAGTTATTTTCCACTGAGAGATCCATGTCTTCAGCAAATACTTGTTATGAAACTGGGCTGTTCCTACAATCTTAACAAGCGCTGGGAATATTTTTCGGTGAGCAAGAAAGGTAACGTTTTTCTTTCCTTGCACAGCATTAAGTCCAACAGGGAAAGCAGGTAATTAGATAACTGAGATTATTGTGGTACTTCTTCTGACTACAAATTACAAATTTGAGATAGTCCATAACAGGAATAACTAGTCCAACTTCCGATAGAAATTACTATTTTTATGTGTGTGTGTGTGTGTGTGTGTGTGTGTGTGTGTGTGTGTGTGTGTAGCCCAGGCTGCCCTCAAACTCGTGATCCTCCTGCCTCTGCCTCCTTCAGCAAATCCTACTCGCATGCACCACCACAACCAGCTAGAAATTATTTTTTAAACGGGCATTGGTGGATGAGTAGGCAGTTCCCTAGTACCAAGAGCCAGCTTCCATTTTTTACAGTTGTGTTGGGGAATTCTTCTTTACTTTCAATATCATTACTCTGAGAAGAATACTTGTAAATAATGCATTTCATTTAGGAACTAAGGGTTTTTTTTTATTTGCTTGTTTCTCCAGAACTTATTTGCAACAATTATATTTACAGAATTTCTATAATGGAGACTTAATATCTGGATGTCAAGTCTGGTAAAGACTAAGTTTTCTAAGACTAGGTCACTCTTAGAGTTACTTAGATTAGTATCATCTATGAGTTGATAGGCTTCCCACCAGTTTTAGGGAAATAATCTCTGGAGGACAAGAGATCATGTTCAAGTGTGCATACATCAAGGTTGCCCTCAATGACCTATAACTGGCTGCCATTGGTGTCTATGGATTCACAGTGTGACTAAATTCTCTTCCCTAATTTTCTGCTAATTGCTAAAAAAAATTAGTGCATGTGCTTTTTAGCTGCTTATATGGCAAAAGCTCACCTTCATTATATCTCTATTGTATCACCTGAGGCTCTATATTGGTGTACAAGCATTTCTGGGAACTAAAATGACACATGCCTAGGGCAATCGCCAGTTACTGCAATGTTCTGACTTGGGAGAAATGGGATTTAGGAAGGTCAGTGTTCAAAATTCCTGCTTTGCTTATCTGGAGTTGTATTATTTTTATCTAGGAAGAGAAAAGCATGGTTACTGTAAATGGTTTGCCTCTGGCCAACTAACAAAATTGGGGCAAAGTTTATCAAAGTCACTTGGAGTTTGGAGCTCACAATCCAATGTTTTATTAACTAAATGTTTTTGATGCCAAAACTTTGTGAATAAAACTGCTACTTTACTTAGGCTATGGCTAGCCTACTAGAATATGATATCTAATAATCATTAGGTACATTTGAGAAGATTGACCTTTACCTCTTTCTAATTTGGAGATCAATATCTAAATTGTGAGAAGTCATGTTCCATGGAGTTCTAGAAAGAGAAAAAGATGGCTTAAATTATTTGAATAGCTTTTATACCCTACTTCTCCAACATATTTGACTACTTGGGATATTGAATCAAGTGGCTACAGATTCCAGTTAGTTGGAAGAGTGGGAGGAAGGTAAAGAGAAGCCCCAAGAAATGTTTCCATCTCCTCCCTTCTTACTTCAGAAAGGAAAACACAAACATGGGGTAACATAAAATGTAGGAACTCAGAAATACACTTCTGAAAAAGTAACCTCGTGCTCAGCACCATGGCTATGGTGAATAAGGAGCCAACACGGGTGTAAAACTAGCTGTCTGCATAAATGTACTTTAGAAATGCAAGCAGAACAAAAAGCTCTATCCACAGAAAAGGTTATTGGCTCTGCAAATGCATATGTAGTTTCTTTTTTTGTGAGCATAGGAATTTATTGGTTTAATAAGAAATGAGGCATGTTCCCTTTGGGCAAATGTCGGGGTAATTTATCGCTGCCCAACAAATTACCCTACCTCTTAGACTCAAAGCAAGAGTTCACAAAGTTTCCCCCACAAGAGAAGAAGGTTCTTCGGGCCGTCCAGTCTTTGATTATTATTCAACTTTACCCCTTTTGTGCGACTTGAAACAGTTGACGTAACATACAAATAAATACATATGTCTGTGTTCCCCAGATTCTGCACTGTTAAAACAACTGATGTCAAAGATTTGTCCCATGAGCTATAAATTGCCAAGTCGTGATTGAAAACAATTGTATTCTCTATTCTCATGCATCTTTGGGTAAGGTATAGTTTTATCTATTAGTGGACAGGTCGTCTTAGTATATTTTAGCCACTATCATGTGGCTAGTATTTGGTCCAGTTCCCTTAGCTGACATGACACATGACAGGTCTCTCCTGTGCTTTTTTTTGGGGGGTGGGGGCTTCCTGGAAAGTAGTTCAAGCTTCTTTTAAATGAGGACAGCAGATATGGCAGCTTTGACAAGCATCTGCCTTTGTCATTCTTGCTAAAGTGATATTGGACAAAGTGTGGTAATTGGCAAAGCTCAAATTGAAAGGAAAATAGGAAGGTGTAGGGGTGGGGTATGGAGTAGCATATGCCAAAAGTCCACCCAGAGAGAGGGACAGGGGAGTTCTATTCACTTTTATAAACAACCCTACAAAGTTTGTTAAGTAATAAACAATAATTTCACTTCAGTAGTCTCAATACTATACAATTCCCTAAATAAGTTCTAAAAATAATTTTGACAGTAAAATTACCTTCACAGTTTGTAATCTATTGTGTAAAAAATGGGTATGCATAAGTTATTTTTTCATGTTGTAAAAATTACATTGCTACAGCAGGAATGGAAAGAAGGATTGGAAGAACAAATAATCTCTGTGGAAGGCAACCTAGATGAGAGAGGTTTTAGCTGGGCAAGTAAGTGGGGTGATTTGCTGATGGTTTAATCTTCACTTAAATTACTGATTTCCTGCAGAGCTTACCTGTAATGCTCATTGTACATAGTAATTCACATTGTACATAGTGCCCATCATAATAGAAATGGTGGCCTCTGGCTTAGAATATTCTATTAGAGCTTCCTGGGCAGCAGTGGAAACAACTGGCACCAGACCTCAAACTAACTTACCAAGGAGTAAGAACTGAAGCCATGGATTTACTCCAATTCTGAAGACATACCAAGAAAATACAAAGAGGTAGGTGTGTGTGTGTGTGTGTGTGTGTGTGTGTGTGTGTGTGTGCTTGTGTGTTTCGATGGTTAGTTTTTGTCAACTTTCTACAAACAAGAGTTATATGGGAAAAGAGATCCTCAAGTTGTAAATCACTTCCACCAGATATTTTTTAGGAATGTCTGTGGAAGAGAGACATTTTCTTGATGAATGATTGACAATAAGAGGATTCATTCAGATCATGGTAGGCAGTGCTACCCACAGCAAGTTGGTCTTGGGTATTATAAGAAGGCAAGCTGTGCAAGCCATGGAGACCATGAATGCACACAGGAAGAATAAAGCTCACATTTGCCTAATTTAGAATTGTCAGTTGTGGTGGTCTAAATTATCTTGGCTGTGTGGGGTCCACTGATGGGGTGTCATGGGGCATGATGTTGGGGCATTTCTCCACAGCCTCTGCTTTAATTTTTGCTTCCTGTTTGAGTTTCCACACTGAATTTTCTCAATGATGAACTACAGCACAGGAGTAAAAGACAAATACATTATTTCCTTTCCAAGTTGATTTTGTTCAGGGTTTTATCACAACATCAGAAACTAAACTGGAATATGTGTCTATGTATGTATACACACGAATATAAATGTATTCTTATTGGATGCATATATAAATATACAAATTTAATAGACAATTTAGTAATTGCATGTTCCCTTTGGAACTTTCTAATAATACTTAGAGGAAAACATCTCACCTGTAAAATCATCTGTAAAATGATTTTTACAAAATCCCCTTCCCCTGGAATTGCAATGAACTAATTGAAATGCTTTCTAGTATATTAGAATTGCAAAAGTGTTCACAGTTCTGTAGAAAATGGTGAATTAAATTACAAGAATTGTGAGGCTGATGTTTGCTACATACAGGAAACATAAAATATACTATCTACTGAAAGGTCTGCAGAATTTTATGCAGAGAGAACTGTCACTCTATCTGTTTCTTTTCCAATAAAGAAGGAAGGCTGGTAAATGTTAGGAATGGTGGCAGCCTCCAGCAGTTTGATGCTGAAGTAACACAGGAGAAATAAAGCTCTGATCTACCTAATTTAGAATTGTCAGTTGTGATGGGCTAAATCACCTTGGCTGTGTGTGGTCCACTACTGGGGTGTCATAGGGCATGAGGTTAGGGCCATGATGCACACAGTCAGCTTTTGTTAAGTAGTAGGAGACTCCTGCCAAGATTACATACACAGCAGGGAGGAGGGAGCAGCTGTCCAGGTTCCAGATTGTCTACAAAGATCATCTTCC
Source organism: Mastomys coucha (assembly GCF_008632895.1). Lineage (NCBI taxonomy): Eukaryota > Metazoa > Chordata > Mammalia > Rodentia > Muridae > Mastomys > Mastomys coucha. Next base: position 66,235,666 of record NW_022196898.1, on the reverse strand, counting down.
AAGCCGTGGTAGATGAATGTCTTCCACATCTGATATACCATTCCCACTATGCAGTGTTACAACTTAAACAGACAGAGGTGCCTCTTCTTTCTGTCTTGAAAATCAATTCCATAGCAGGAACATTACTTCAGAACTAATCAAATTATGATAAAGTTCCAGAAACCAATTTAGGCACTGCTTCTAGGAACTCCTTTTCTCTCCTTTCAATCACTATTGCAAGGCATTTACAAGTTTGATTAGTGTGATGGTTCATATCAACCCGACAAAAGTCTTGAATCACCTGGGAGATTGGCCTGTGGATGTACCTGTGGGGGATTACCTTGATTCAGTTAACTACCATGTAAATACCTGCTGTCTGTGGGTGGCCCCAGTCCTAGGCAGGGGACCTTGGAGAAAGTGACCTCAGCACTCGTGTGCACACACTTACTGCTCAGTGTGATGCACTCAGCTCTGTCAGCTATCTGATCCCTCACTCCCCTATCATACTGGCTTGTGTTTGGACTGTGAGCTGTAAGAAGTCATTTATTGCTTAAAGAAACTTTGGGTGGTATATTTTACAACAGCAACAGGACACGACCCGGAGCCACTTAGTGTGGCATCTTACCCTGTTTTTGAAGTGGCCCTCCATCTTCAAATCCTTAAGCTTGTACTCCAACAAATCTCTTTGCTTCCCTGTTTCTCATGGTTTCCATATATTCACCTTTTTCTTCCTCTTACCTGTGGCATAAACTCTCAGACCTTCGTTCTGGATCATCAGCATTGAGCACTAAATAGAATCCCTGTTACTAAAATAAGACAGGTTCACATTTTAAGAATGATTCACCCCAAGGATAGCAGAGTTTCTATAGCTAGAAATGGAGTCTTGCCAAATATTGCAAATATTGGACAAATGCTTGATGAATTAAAAAAAATTCTAAAACCATAGACAATAGAAGTAAATACAAAGATCTGGTCAAAAATTTGATGCCTAAGACAGATATGATCCAGTTGCATTTGCAGCTAATGAAAAGAGAGAGGAAGGGTGAGAGAGGAGAGAGGAGAGAGGAGATGGACAGGGGAATGGGTGGAGGTCAGGATTAGGTATGGGAAGAGACAGGACAGAGGGCCGGGGGACAGGAGAACAAATGAAAATCTGCAGCTGTTGGAGGTGGGGGTCCCAGAGACCTAGGTTGGGGGAAGCTCCCAGGAGTCAATGCTGGTTATCTTAGCCAAGATGCCTAACAGTGGGGACATAGAACCAGAAGAGGCCACCTTCTGCGGCCAGCCAGGAGCCCCAGTGAAAGGATAAGGACCACAACCCACACACACAACTTTCTACCCCAAATTTCTTCTGTCTAAGTGAAATGCAGCGAAAAAGATGGAGCAGAGAATGAAGGAATAGCCAACCAATAACTAGCAGATCAATAACTAACTTTAGATTCATCTCATAGGCAAGCACCAATCCCTGACACTCTGTTATGCTTACAGATAGGATCCTAGCATAAGTCTTTTGAGAGGCTCTTCCCAGCAACTGACTGAAACAGATGCAGATACCCATAGCCAAACATTGAAGGGAAATTGGGGACTCTTATGGAGGAGATTGAAAGCCCTTATGGGGATAAGAACTCCACAAGAAGACCGACAGAGTCAACTAACCTGGACCCTTGGTGGCTCTCAGAGACTGAGCCACCAACCAAAGAACAAACATGGGCTGGACCAAGACCCCCTAGGGCTGCCTTGTCTGACTACAGTGGGAGAGGATGCCCCTAACCCTGCAGGGACTTGATGCACCAGGGTAGGGGAATACTCAGGGGCCCCCATCCTCTCAGAGAAGAAAGGGAGAAGAGTGGAAGGATTCTGTAAGAGGAAGACTGGGGGGGGACAGCATTTGGAATGTAAATAAATAAATGTTTTAAAAACTTAATAATCTGGAAAAAAGTATATTCGATGAGGGTGAGACAAATTCTAATCAATTGGAAATAGATTTTCTGAAAAAAAATAACAGTTTTTTTTTCTGAAGAAGAAGAAACAAAATTGTGTGTGGATACTTTCTTTACATAACATAGGAAAGGCTGAGAATTTTAATTTTTGTTAAAATAACAAAAATACAGATAGGTACTATTCACCATGACCACAGACTGAACAAACATCCCATTAGTAATTATTTTTTGTCAAGTAAGCATGTATGTATTTAGCTTTAAAAAAATAAGAGAAGCAATTCTGTGATTTAGTTTATCTGGCTGACCTGTTAGGGAAGAACTCATGACCACATACCTTGGTGAACAGATGCAGGCTTGCATTGTCCTAGAGCAAGGGAAGGTTCAATAACCCCACTCATAATGTCTTCAAATGGCTCAACGAAATACGTGGACATCCAGCAAAATGACTTGCTCACACTTCTGTAGAAGAGGGAAAGTAGAAATTAAATTATTTTAGAATAAAATGAGCCTCACTGTTTATTTTCTTCCCATGCAAAGACAAAATATGTGCTGTGAAATTCCTCATTTACAATGGACAGTTCCTACTGTGAAGGTGTTAAAAATTATCTTACCTTTTGTTTGATGTGTCTTTTAATGGATCTGTGAAAAATGGGTGAGATCGTGAATTTCAGTTGAGATTATTACTTTTATTCTATGGTAGAGAGGAAGTAGCCAGTTAGCTTAGTTGGCTGTAGCTTGGTAATGTTACAGAGTGCATCTTAGAATTTCGAAGAGTCATACAGAATGGTGACTAAGAATTTTATTTTGTCCTATTATATTTTCAACTACACCCAGGCAAACAAAGATAAAGAGATAGAAAACAGAGCTAACTCCGAAGACTGAAATTCAAATAAAATTAAAGCAACAGTATAGACCTTTGAGTCAGTAAACAGAGGCAGGAGAGAATTCGATTTTAAGTAACAGTTCATTGTAGTCGGACAACAAGTATAATTTGTAAGGCATGCATTCGGCTACAGAAAGAAGCATATAACAAAGTCTGCGTCCAGAGTCTCTACATCCCACGGAACAATGGAAGAAAATAGTAAGTTTGTGATGTGCTTTGAGCTGGGAAGAGGTCCTGGTAAGGTAAATCATTGGATTAAAGTTTGACAATATCAGTTTTTTAAAAAAATAAATAAAAAGTTAATTATTTTATTTATTTGCATTCCATATGTTGCCTCCTACTGGTCCCCCTCCCAGAGTTCTTCCCCTCATTCCCCCTCTCTTCACCTCTTAACTTTTCTAATAGTTGGGAAGAAGTGATAATGGGGGTGAATCCTGCCTCAACAAAAAAGAAAAAGAAAATAAATCTATTGAACATGGGAGCTCTGGTTTTCAAATGCTTCCCTCTGTTGCCGCAGTGAATGCTAACATCACTCTGTCAGACATGCAGCTTGAGAATGAGACGGTCATATTTGGCTTTGCCTGAAAAATTAAAGGATTTGACCCTTCTGCGTAGCATGCGACACTGTTGACAAGCCAGTTTTTTCTCTTCAGAAATGTAATATGACTGTAAGTGTAACATATTGAAACAACAACTGAGAGCATTTTTTACCCTTCCCCAGTTGAAAGTAATGAATTTGAATTTGTTTTTAACTAAAATTTGGGGCTGGAAAACATCTTTTTTTTTTCACAATTCCAGGGAAGTTCTTTTATTTATTTTTTAACCAGTAAAGTAGCAGGGCATTTTAAAAGCATAGAATGATTTGTTTCATCGACAAGAAATACATCACTGATGAAGATTAAATCTAAACATGTTCTTGTTTAAACAGATTGTAAAGCAGATGTCTTGAGAAAGCTAAATAAATAATAAATACGAGAGAAGTCAGTATTACTCAGAGTGAAAATGAAAGCCCTAATAATGACAGTGTTGTGAACAAAACATTTGAAGAAGAAGCAGGATGCAGAAGATGCTTGTGGATGGAAATTCTCATTTTATCATACATTCTGTAGGATGTATTTTATTGCAAACTTCAAATCTAGTATCATGAATGTAAAGCATGGTGGGACTTTGAGGTGTTACACCAATTATCTTGTAGCATAAACATCCACTTTGAACGTTCCTAGCATATTATGACAATGTTTTATTTAATGGCTTAGGTTCTGGAGTAGAGATGACTAGAATTTCTCCCAGTTAACTTAATTTGGGTGTATGAACTAGCCATTTAACTGATAAACATTTATTTTTATCTTGATCATTTTCTTTTTTACGTACAGTCTAATTTCCAGAAAGCAGTTGAGAGTGTTTAAACTGATCATTTTTATGGAATACATGGTGTGTCCTGAGCAACATAAACAAATACATTAATTGCCTTATCATAGTTTGATCTGACAGATGGGTCCCCAGGCACAGAGCCTAACCTTTTATTTTGACACCTGCCACTTCTTGCCAGCACTCACCCTTTTTCTTTGCCAGAGTGTCGCTGTGTGGTTCACCATGGTTGCATTAATCTCCAGCTTTTAGAAGGCATAATGTTGGAGTCCTTCTGAGAATCACAACCATCAGTCAGCTGATACTACAACAGAAAGTATTTCACAGATCTATCCAACATCCGCTCTCTCCTGCGATTCAAACACATTTTCTCTTTTTCCAGTGACCTACTGGCTCAATAAGATTACCCTGAGCTCCTTCCAATCTCAGACCCCATATTGTTAACATGTGACAGGAGCCATTTAATTTAGTCATTTAAAAGTCAGAATTTATTGGAGAGAAAAAAAAATGTTTAAAGAAACTATGCTTTGACTTTTATGCTGAACGGTAGGTTTTGACCACAAAGAAAATGTGTTGTTTTACTGTAGCTAAAGAGTTAAAAACAAAAGGATCACTTAACATTTCAAAAGAAAGAGAACCATCAAGGCAATAATCATGTGTTGTGAATCATAATACACACAATCTCCCATTTGCACCTTTGGTTTCTGGGGTGATTCCAGAAGCTGTTGTCACATGATATGTGTCCTGTTTAGCACAGCTAAAAGCACCTGTCTGGTCCATTAAAGAGTGAGGTTCGGTTCTAAAGAGTTTCACAAATGAGTGAACATACAGAGAGGGAAGGTGAATTATGAGAACCCATCCATTATTGGGGTAATTTGGTGTAGATTTCAAGGGATTGTCTCCTTGAGCAAAAGCAGACTATAATCAATTACAGAAAATGCTGTCATCAATCTTTGGGGGGAAGAAGTTCAGAACAAAGAAACAGAAAACGAGATATGTAGATAAGAGATATTTCTTTAGAAGCATATAGATTGTTCCACTAGCTCAGACCAGTTTGGTTTAAAACACCACTGTTGAAATGTGCAATTTGTCTTTCCTGGTGGCATCTGTTAGTTCTAGAATAAGTTTATTTGATAAAATGTAAAAATGCTGGGACTAAAGACTTGGTTAAGCTAAGATTCTTAATAATTTAGAGGCCCATTTATGCCAGCCAGAATATATATGTACACTGAAAGAAGTATGGGATCTATATCTTACAACAGTGAAAGAAAATGCTGTTTCATGCCTGGGGCTAAGGGGCATTGGAGTCAAGGTAATTATAGAGCGATGGCAGCTTCATGCACCTCTGCAACATCAGCAGCTCTTTAATCTTTGCTGATCCCTTATTAATATGACTCAGCTCTGCTGCACATATTCCTCTTTCTGCCCTGATTCAGCTTCCACAGGCTTCTCTGATCTGATGACTCTGATTTCTTCATCTATTAAATCTGAACCCAGAGGCGGGGGGAGGAACCAGCAACAACAATGATATGACCAGCTCAAGTTTTAAAGCATGACTACAAAGTTCATAGGTGACTATCCACACTGTAGCCGGGTAGAGGGCCAGAGACAGTATATTTGTAAACATGACAACTTGGTATGAATTCTGAATGATGGTGAACCTCTTAGAGAAGATATGTCACAGCGAATTTGAACTATACTCAAAACTGGAAGTGGCCAGGTACGGCTCAGTACCCATCCAGAGCAGTAAACACACTGAAGATTGTAATTTTGGAAACCTTTTTGCTCTTTGTTGAGAACATTTGATAGCTACTAAATCCAACAATCACGATTTGGTACTTTTGTTTTGCCAAACTTGTTTCTTAAATTTTTATAATAAATAACTCAGTTATTTCTATTGATTTTTCAAAAGAGGGGTGATGATTGCGAGCAAATTAGTGGTAGGTAAGAAACCAGAATTTCCCATGGTTAGAAAACCCCAGACTCATTTCTGCTGCTCCTCTAGCTGATTAGTATACAAGGATCAAATCTCTATGACCAAATGATAAAGATCAAATAAAGATATTCAGGGATTAAATCTCTATGGCTGAATTATACCTCTCTGAACACTGGGGTTCCTCTTCAGAAAGCAGACACCGTAATGGCAGCAACTGGACAGCTCATATTATTATCGGTAATAAGAATCAAATCAGAATGAATTTTGAAAACTAGTAACAGGCTAATCAAAATTAATTTATTATATTTTCTTTTTTAAATTCCCACTCTTGAGGATTTCACAGATAACTTACTGGGTAAAGTATTTGCCATGCAAGCTTGAGGGCCTGGGTTTGGATTTTCAGATCCAAGACAGACACAATACCACTTTAATACCATTGCTGCAGTGTGATAGGACCGATAGACTACAGATTCCTTGGAAGCTGGTGGGTGCTTCAGCTAGCCTGGCACAGTCACAGAAAAAAATAAGAGGCCCTGTCTCAAGGTGGAAGATGTGGACCAGCCTCAGTATTTGTCCTCTGATCTCTACACTTTTGCCATGGTACTGACAGATAGTAACACACACACACACACACACACACACACACACACACACACACACACACACGGACACGGACACGGACACGGAGACACGGACACGGACATGGCATACATACACACACTATCATTAAGATTAAGATAGTTATCTATCTATCTACCAATCTATCTATGTATGTGTGTATCTATCTATCCATCCATCCATCCACC
>NW_022196898.1:66225583-66228676 GCF_008632895.1 Mastomys coucha | reverse complement strand
ACCCATCCATCCATCCATCCATCTATCTATCTATCTATCTATCTATCTATCTATCTATATCTATCATCTCCGAAACACATAGAAAAAATCAATTGTATAAAGCAACATTTTCATAATAGTTATATGTATATAAATATTATTACCCATACTGTTATGGATTTCTCTTATGATTTGGCAGTATACATCATATTGTTTTTTTCTCTTGTATTTGCTCCTTTTTCTTTCTTTCTTTCTTTTTTTTTAAAAAACAGTAATTAGACACTAAATTTACAAAGATTGCCCCAGGAAACACTCTATTTGGAAGCTTGCAGCTAATTTAACTGTGAATGTTAAATAAACATATTTAAGTCAAAGAATACTTTGAGAACTACCAAGAGGAAGTCCATCTTCAATAAATTACTGAAAGCTTGTTAAAGGCTAAAGATATCCAAAAGGAGTAGAGAGGGTTTCCTGATGTGCCCTTGAGAGAAGCTGCACACTGCAGGTGCAATCCATGCAGCGTTTAGAACAAGACATAACATTGGGAAAGGCGAAGGAGGAGCTACCCTATTTCTGACAGAAGAATCCTCCAATGAAAATCACAGATAGGTTTAAGCCATTTATGTATTCGTGCTCATTGATATTCACCCATAGAAATGTGAGAAATTAAAGGTAGCCAGAAACACAAATCAATAAAGTCTGGAACTAAAAACTGGAAACTATAGAAGATTTTTGTAGTTTCCAACACCTATCGAGTGATGTTAGAATATAAAAGTGTGGACATCTGGAAATAGAATTGCAGGATCAGAAGGCTGATTCACCAGGTAATGAATGCCAGGTGCTTATCTCTCAGGTTATGGACCTGAGTTTGACTCCTGGAACCTATTCATCAAAGGAAAGAACTGATTCCCACTGTTTTCCTTTAACTTCCACATGTATTCCATGATATTCACAGATCTGTATACATATGCCTTCACATGTACACGCATGCCACACATGCACACAGGCATCCACAAACTATATAAATGCAGAATCATGAAATAGGACCGCATTTACAATATATCACTTTCTGTCATGTCACCAAAGGCACATTACAGAGGTACTCAAAAGCTTATTTCTTCCAAATTCAATGCCATTCAACTTGTTAATTAAAATTTCTTAAACCTCAGACACATTTCCAGGAATAAAATCACTATTTAAACAATATTAACATGCTTTCCTGTGACCATCTGGCATCTCAGTTTAGTGCAGAGAACAAACAAACTAAATGGCAAGAGAGTTGCTTCCTTAATAAACAACTTTATAATCGCAACAGTTTTATTAATTTGTGATACAGAGACACTAATTAAATTACAGAATTCTAACAGAGCATTAAGAAAATTTAGACTACTGTCTATACAGACCCTTACATAAAAATCTATTTGATAATAACATCATCCATTTCTTTATGAATTCTAAACTACACTATTTATAATAATGAAACATAGTGATTCCGATATAAGTTCATGTTTTTTTTAGCATTCAACTGTGACACAGAGTGCAAGTGCAAAGTGGTGGTAAAATTTTTCCAAATGTGTGAAGTTGTTTTCCAGATAAGATTGAAATCAATGATCTAATTATTCAAGAAGCTGATGAAGCCCGCAAGTCTAACGAGGTCACTGCGTGGCATGCTAAGCAAGCAGTGTGGAGCCTCAAACCCGTAGGGTGGGAATAATCCAGGTCCTGTATTTCAGGAGAGTATTGAAAGTCAGAACAGCAACTCCACACAGCGATCTTCATAAACACAAAGTGAAACTGAAAATGAGAGATACGAAGCTCTCGGTTCTCTCCATAAAATTGGAATACAAGCGATGTGTCAAATGCGCTTGAAAAACAGCAAACCAAAATCAAAACAACAAAACAACAACTAGTGGGGGAGGGGCGAGAACACATATTAAAATTACCAAACAAGATGGGATTATGTGGAACTGATTAAAATGCACAGAAGTGGCTTATCGTTTCCTCTGAAGTTTTTCTGAGTCCAGGGTGGATGGAGAAAGCAGCGTTCTTTAAACACTTGGAAAAAACACAACACGTGTGTGACTTATTGCAGCTCACTTCCCTGGGCCTTAAAGTTTTCAAGCCAAAGATTATTATTTTCCTTTCACTGTGTTCTCTAGTTAAGTGTTCTTTGTTTCCTCTGCTACTTCAGTTATTAAGAAAGACTATAATCCTACTAATTGAATCTGTAGATGTATTGGACCCGGCGACGGAGGGTTGAACACTTTACGTATGCATTTGGGTTTGTAGTACTTGGTGGGATGTTTCTTCTTGACGTGTAAGTAACTAATTTTGTTTCTCGTTTGATAACTTCTTTTCAATAATCACATGAGGTAGTAGTCTTGTTTTCTTTTACTGTGAATGGTCTGTCAAACCACGCCCCAGTTGATTGCAGTTTTATGTGGAGGAAAGGTGGACTAGTTGGGGGCCACTTAAGGGCTCCTGAAGAAAAGGCTGGGAAGGTCATTTTTCAGTACCCAGATAACTTCTCCTTTTATCTAAAATAAACAGATATTAATTAATCCAGTGCATCCCCAACCAAACAAAAACCCAGTTCTCCACAGAGTCTCCTGGGCAAGGGAAGAGGGAATTCCTTCATTTCCCCCATTTAAAAAAAAAAAAAGTTTCACTGGCTCAATTGATTTATCATCATTTCTAATCATCCTTAACTTTTGTTTTTACATTTGTTTATTTACATACTTAGGCTCCCCTGCGGAGGTTAGAAAATAACTTTTAAGAGTCAGTTCTCTTTCACCATGTGGGTTACAGGGATCTTACTCAGGCCCTTCGATTTTGAAGGCAAGCAGCTTTGTCCAGTGAGCCATTTGTGTGTCCGGCACTGTTCATTGTGTTTAATGTTTGTGTTTCTTTAAATATTAGTCATCCCCTATGTTCATCTCTCCTGCACATTCAGTTTAGCTTGACTCTCTGTGTTTTTGTTAGAAGTTCTTTTTTTTTTTAACTTTTTTTTTTTATTAGAGGTTTTCTTTATTTACAATATCTCCTTTCCCAGGTGCCCGTCCAAAAGAAAAAAGAAAAAGAAAATAAAATGAGAAAAAAAAACCTAAAACAATC
>NW_022196898.1:66208085-66225573 GCF_008632895.1 Mastomys coucha | reverse complement strand
GAGAAAAAAAAACCTAAAACAATCCCCTGTTCCCTCCCCCCTCCCCCTGTCCACCACCCCACCCTCTCCCACTTCCTGGCCCTGGCATTCCCCTACACTGGGGCATAGAACCTTCACAGGGCCCAGATCACATGGGGGGACTCATGGCTCCAGCAGCATGAGTATAGCAGACGATGGCCAAGTCGGTTGTCAATGGGAGGAGAGGACCTTCTTAGAAGTTCTTTAAGTATCAAAGTCAGGGTCTTCTCTCGGGATTATAGGAAACCTTCCTTTGAGCCTAGACATTATCGATCAACTCCATCTTAAACTCGATCGTTTTTATTACGTTTTTTTTTTTTTTACACCACCTTTCTGTTTTGTTCTGGAACATACACCTTTCCTGAGGGTCGGCTTGCCCCCCTGTCCTTATTCCACAAAGGAAGCACCTTTCTTGCAAAGGTCAGCTCTTCTCTTCACCAGGCATTTCCTGGAGCGTGGCAGCCTACATACCATGCTACCATCTCCTAGCTGCCTGGACCCCAGCACTTCAAACTCCACACATACAGATGCTTCTAAACACACACTTTCTCAGTCCTTCCTTTCATTTCCTGTCTTGGATTGGTTTAACTACATCTCCCCCAAAGGTTCATATGTTGGAAGCTTGCTCTCAGGGTTGAAGGTTTTAGGAAGTAGTGTGGACCTGTAAGGGGCGAGGAATAGTGGGAGGTTCTTGAGTAAACCAGACACAGCCTCAGAAGAGAACGAAGTAGTTCGACTGAGATTCTGATGAGTTTTTAAAAGTAGGTGATTTTAAAGGTTTCAAGTTGTCTTTATCCAGGGTTTCTGGTTTTCCCTGAGTTCGGGTGAAGTTTCCTTCCAGATGCAAACTCCTCATGCTCAGTGGAAGCAGGAGAACGGCAGACAGATACAGCTACGGGCAGAAGGACCCTCTCCTTCCTTCACAGCCTGAAACATGCTTTTAAACGTAGGTCAATCAACATCGCTCACAAAATCAAAACATCGCTGTGCTATTAGTCCCTAAGAGTTCACTTCAGTTAAAAAAAAAAATACACTAATGCAGTCTGTAATCCTGGGAAGTGTCATCAAAAGGTTTGCATTTTCTGGATTTTGCTTCCTCTCTATTTTGGTGTCTGCTCCCTCCTCTGTATCTTCGTTTGTGCCATAACCTTTCATTAAACATAAACTAAAATGTGAAATTTTTCTCTAAGCCCATTTACTTTCATTTTGTGCACTCTGTTTCTGTTCCCAAGCCCTCCAGGACTTTTAGTAAGACCTCTCAGTAGCTTTTAGCATCTCGATCATTTAGCCACCTGTGTTTGTCTGTCTGCCTTTCTCCAACTTCCACATTTTATTTATTTCTATCATTTATTTGTTTTGGCTGTTTGTTTGCTTGCTTGGGGTTGTGTGCTGTGTATGGTGTGTCTCAGCATATACCTGATAGGATGACAACAACTGGTGTTACAATTGTCTCCCCACCCCCCATGGGATTTGCTAGGTGGCAAGTGCTTTGCCTGTAGAGTCATCTTATGCCCCTCCCCCAACCTCATCTCTACCCTCTAGCCCCCCACCCCCATCACCCCCTCTCACACACGCCATAGACTATGTTTCACCCAGCTTTTCACCTTCATACCGAGGTCTCAATGTCTAGAGATTGAGTCCTTTGTTCTATTTATTGGTATCTCCTATAGTCTTTCATAATGTAGAGGAACAATGAATGAGAAGGCTTTGGTGACCATTCCATCACCCCTTGATACTGTCACCCCCCCCACACACTTAGACGTTTGCAGTCTGTGTTCCCTGGAATCACTGGGGAGATTCTGAGAAATACTCAGCCTCCACCTACAGAGATTCCAATTTAATTGCCTCGGGTGGGATTCAGTAAACGGTATTTTTAAACGTTCCCCAGACAATCTGAAGTACGCCCAAAGTTAACTTTTCAGCTGCAGAGTGTAGTGTAGGCTGTGGAAACTTGAATTTTGAATTTAGTTTAAGATTAATTTTCATGTACTATATTTATCTCAACAATCAAATCCACCCAAACGAATCATTTAACCATTCGCCATGCAAGAGAAGTTGATACTTAATAGATCTACCGCTAATGGGAAATAGATGCAGGAAAAAAAGCAGTCATTTTTACACAAAATTTTACTTTTTGAACCTATACATAATTAGAACAGAATATTTTAAAAAGAACCTGTCATAGGACCAGAAAGAAGACATTCAAGATATATACGCCTAGTCCTTTTTCTTATCTATTCATTTAAACAATATTAATATTCGATCACATTTTGATTGTTTATAATTACAGTTTTAATTAGGGCTGAGCTAATTCCAAGTCAGGCTATTTTAAATTTTAGAGGTTATTGATCGTTCCTATGTCTTGTGTGATCACTCACAGTATTGATCGTCTTTAGAGCCCCAACCCTGGTAAGACCTTCAAGCTCCCTTCCGGGTTTGTGTCCTCAAAGCTTTAAAGGATCGCCACAGCCCTTACCCAAGAAATTCTCCCAAGTTTAAGGTTTCTTTCAGTTGTCATTGTCTTTATAGATGCATGCAACACATATTTACAAAATTTCGTCTCTTTTAATTCTAACCAAACAACCAGTTTGTATTGTCTAATCCTTGTTTCAGAAAGCAATTGGCTTTTGAAAGCCACCTTTGTAGATTCATCTATTAACTACTTATAGAACTTAATCAGTTCTAATTTGGTTTTTTTGTTTGTTTGTTTGTTTTTAAAGAAATGTATTTTGGTAAATTCTCCCTTCACCATCCCCTCTCCTTTATTGAAAGTGTCAGAAATACATTCTTCACACTTGTCTCTGAGAGCCATGCATGTGAATGAGCAAAGCCTCAGTTCTTTTTAGGTGGTGTACAGAAAGCTGAGGCCGGGGCTGTAGCTCAGTTGGTCCACTACATTCTTATGGCTATGGCTTAGTTCTCCATTTTGCACAGTACCAGGCCTGGTAGAACACATCTGTAATCCCAGCACTAAGTGATGGAGACAGGAAGAGCTGGCAGAGCTCAACTTCAGCTTCATACTGAGTTCAAGGCCAGTCTGGAATTGGTAAGTGACTGCCTTAAAAACAACAGTAATGGCAACATAATCAAACCCCAAGACCTGGATTCCGTGCAGAACTGAGCATGTTCAACATTTAGAAAAACATTTGAGAAAAATCCCTTCAGCTCTGCTCCAGTCCAGGCTCCCGAAGGGTAGAGAAGATACAGACAGGGTACCTCCTTGTAGAATTATGCATAGAGTATTTGGAGCCAGTAGATATCATAATAATGAGACGGAGAGAAGCAATAGTTTACAAGCTTGTGGAATCTGTCAAACCCCACCTCTGACATCCTAGGAGAGAATACTTCTATCATCTCCTTAAGAAGCTGATCCAAGGTTTACCTCCCAACATTTAAGCAAAATCATTCACTTGGTTATGATGAACCCCAAACTTGGATGGCCTACCAGCCTTCACATTTTTGTCTTACCATGGTTTAATGGCTTCTGGGGACATGGTCGAATGTTGTTCCCTCTTGCTTTGGAAAAGGTGTCTGGATTTGGCCAAAACCCCAGGTTTAGAAGCCTCAATTTTTCTCTCTAGGAATGTTCACATTAGGCCATACATCTCAGCTCCTTAAAAAGATTACAGACCCTCTTATTTTCTATTTATGGCTCCTTTCTCATTTCATGTGTGCAGATAACATGTGTGTACGTGGATGCATGCTTGCATGTGTGGTTGCACATCATGTGTGTGCAGGTATATATCATGTAGGTGGACACACATGTGTAAGTGGAAGTCAATAGTCCTGTTTGATCTCTGCTTTCCACCATATTCAACCAGAAAATGTCACTCAGCCAAAACCCAAACTTGCTGATAACAGCTAGTCTTGCTAGCCAGCCAGCTCTGGATATTTACAGTTCCTGCCTGCTCCCAGCATTTGTATGAGTTCTACACCTATGCACAAGCAACAAGTTCTTTAAACACAGAAGCATCTCCACAGCTCTTGGGTTATTTCTCCACACTTACCCAAGAAATCTTTCTCTCCATGGTTTAGTGAAAAATAGTGATTTTGCCTGTTACTCTATAGCGAACACAATTTTGAGATCAGGGTCAATGATGTCGGCAATGATGTTCCCATTACACAAATGAGGAGCTCAATGGCACAGAAAGGCTGGCTTGTATAGCCAAAGTCAAACAGAACACCAATGGCAGAGACTGGATTTCCAGTCTCTTTACTGGGTTGATACTAAATATGAATTTACCACTGTACTATCTGAATCTGAATCCTACTGCCTTCAGGAATCACATGACCTTCAGTAAACTATGGAAAGATTTGTGTTGGTTCCTAGTTTATAAAACAGGAACAATTATAGTTACTTCATACAAGTGATGTGTTATGAGGTATGCTAACATACAGATGACTGTGGGCCCATCAGTTGAAAGTACTTAGTGTAAGTGGTTACTTGACTCTATGGATGGCCTTTCTCCATCTATGGATGGCCTCTCTCCATCTATGGATGGCCTCTCTCCGTCTATGGATGGCCTCTCTCCATCTATGGATGGCCTCTCTCCATCTATTTCTTGACTCCCAGTTTTCCTGATCCATATTTGTTGACCCAAATCTGCTTGGTGTCTAGACACTCCATAAACATCTTAATTCAATAATTTCTCCCCAGTCTATTATTCTAGTACAGCTCAGCTGTACTAGCATACTGGTCAATGTCTTCACCACACAAAGTTCAGGGGTCTCTCCAGGATTTTTTTTCCTGGAACTAAATTATCCCAACAATGAGTTTGTTCACATTTTGCAATTTCTATTTTTTTCTCATCCTGCTTCCTGTACTAAGTCAAGTAGACATGATGTCATAGATGTAGTCATAGATATGATGATAGCAGTTTTCATTCACACATATTAAAGAGTACAAAAATAGCCATTTATGTGCAATAGGACTTTGATGAATCTCTACTCACAGTGATCTCCCAGTCTAATCAGAAGGACAGCACATTAACAGGAAATTTAAACAATGCAAGGAATTGTATTAATGAAAACAAAAGATGGATTATGGGTGGTATGGCAAAGCAGGAAACGCCAAAACTCAGCCTATTTGATCTATACTAAGGGTATTGGGATAATCAGCTGGTGCTGGAGTTTGGGGAGGCAGTGTTTCTTACCCAAACAATTGAACTGGCTACAGAATGACTACAAAAACAAAAATGACTAGCAAAATAAAGTAGCAAATGCAAAGATAGAAGGCACATATAAGGTGTTGGTACTTGAAGGATATCAAAATCGGGAGTAACTCAGGAAATTAACTCATCATTCTTACAAGTTTCTCTGTTTAATTTGAATATTGCTTTCTTGGAAAAGCCCATTGGGAAGGTTCTCCACACTCACTACCTTCAGGCTGAAGTCGATCCTTTTTGGTGTAGAGCATCAGTGACCACACATTTCAACTTGTCTCCTGCTTCTTTTTTTACTGCCCTGTGAGATCAAATGTAATTTAGCCCTTTTTAGATTAATTATTCCTACATTCATCTTTCTTTTAATGTATTATCAGATGGGGTGGGCAGAGTGTACCAAAAAATAATTTTTATTGTCAAATATCAATCTAAAGAGAAATCAAACCCTCTAACCAGTTAGAATGAAACTGTAGTTGGTGACTTCAGAAACAAAATACTAGAATTAAGGATAAAATTAATATTTAAATAAGGCATGCATTGATTCCTAATGTTGCCTGTAAATGGGAAAAACCTCCAAAGCATTAATTTGTTATTAAAGCATTTAAATTATACTTGACTGAGATTTTTATTTACATCCAATGGGTTTATTTAGCCCCATAATTATTAGTAACAATGAATTACTTACTTATAATAATAATAATATATAATCATGTACAAAAATGATTCAATAAGCTATAGATACTTTTAATAATCATTTGTTATTTAAATTTTCTTGATTAAGTCTATAAAAATATCCCCAGTGTTTCCATGAGCAAACACCTGACCAATTAGACTCATAAGATCTGCCAACTGCAAAGTCTTGTGGCCTATCTGTGATTAGACAATGGCAGCTGTGTTACAGAAAACAAAATATAGTAGTGTAGGTGACTCAAGCAACAGAATTAACCATTCCCAAATGCTAGAGGTGAAATATTCAAGTCAGAGAGTGGGGTTCTGGTGAGGACTGCCTTCCTAGACTGTAGATGGCTGTTTTACTGGGGAGCCACAGGGAGAGAAGGAGGAGGGTCTAGGAAGGTGAAGCAATGATTTAAAAAAAGAAAAAGGAAGAGGAGAGGAGGAAGAGGGAAAGCTCGCTTGTATTTCTCCTTGTAAACATGAGAGCACCTCCCTCCTGATTTCATCTAAACTGAAAAGATCCCAAAAGACCTATCTCTGAAGAGCATCTCATGGGAAGGAACAGAATGGGGACACAGTTCTTGGAAAGCATTTTCTGCAAGTCCCGCCCCCATGCAGACTCAGCACTATCCTGTTACCTCTGTAGTCTGGCCATCTGTGTCACAGCTGCATGCTGTGGGGGGAGGTCTCGTTCTAACAACAACTGATGGAGATGATTCAGACAGTGACACGATCTTAGAACAACTGTTGGGAGCACTTCCTTTCCCATAAAAAGTCATGACTATTCAGAGCCCAGCACCTTTGCCCTGTCAATCCAAAGTGTCTGGTAGCTTTCATTCACTGTGTCCTTTTTATTCCTTTGGAGTTTACAGGGTCAAAACCTCTCTTCACATAGACCAAATATTTGTATCCAATACTAAAGCCACACAACATTACTTTCATCAAAAATCTATCCATTTACCTTTTCTTTTCTTTTTCTCCCTCTTTCATTTCTTTCCTTCTCTATGTTTGTTTTCCTATCTTTTTTCTTCCTTCTCCTCCTCTTCTTCCTCTTCTTTGTCTCTACTTTTGACTTCTCTTTAGTAACATGAATTACTTTAGAATTTACTGAATCTTCACATTCTGACTTCTTTTCCCTAACCCCGCTTCAGGTCATCTCTATCCTCTCACAGTTTACAATAATCAGCTAGAAAGAACCACACTGCTCCTTTACCATGCTGCTCACAGATTCCCTTTGTGAACTATCTGGTTGCATCCTCCTAAGATCTCCTAATGATAAAACATCCCCAAACCTCAAACTCTTTAATATTCAGGAACAAGGTTGCTTTCCCTCCTAAAAATGTGTCCATTCCATGGGAGACTTCCCTAAAATCACATGTAACATGTTGAGTGTACATGTCAAAACTCTAGCCTGGTACTCACCACCAAATTGCAAACCTTCCTCTTTACTTTGATGTGTGTCACATCCTCATCCCAATCCTTACCCATATCTATTTCATGCTATCAGTCCAAAAAAAAAAAAAAAAAGGTGAAAGAAAAGAACAGAACAGAAAAGAAAAGAAAGATTAAAATCTTTAGACCTGTGCCTTAAATAGCATATTTTTTTTCCTGCCAGATCTACTGGCTGGAGGCCAAAGGTTAAGGTTCAAGAAAGGTGGGTGTGTTATTCTGAGACCCTTTTCTCTTCCTCATAAGGCTGCTTTGCCTCACTACATGTGGCCAGTTCTTTGTATGAATGTGACTGAAGAGTGTGCATGTCCTGACAGTGTCTCTGACTTAAGATAATAAATCTCTGTGAGGGGGGGGGATGGGATGGGGGAGTTTGTGGAGAGGAAACCAGGAAGGGGGATATCATTTGAAATGCAAGTGAATAAAATGATTAAAAATAAATAAATCAAGTAAATAAAAAATGATAATGAGTCTCATCTTGATGCCCCTACCCTCATAACCACAGCTAGATCTAACTATCTCAAAAGAACCGGATCTCCAAATATCATCACATCGGAGGTTCATGCTTTGATACCTGAATTTTGGAAGGGCACAACCTAACCCACATAATGCATATATTTCTAGACACTTTCTGTTCATGGACAGACACATTTTTGCTGTAGAATATTTTTTCAGAACAAACCACGATGCTGAAAAGAACGTAATAAAGTTTTTTGTCTTTAAGCTGCAAAGTTCATTTTGTGAATGTTTCTTAGATTTGTCTAGGGACGACCCTGCATAACTATTCCTTAGGGTCTAGCACATGATACCTTGGTCTCACTCAACATTTTTTTACATATGAAAACAGTAACTGCTAACATACATTAAATCTGAAGTTAGGTAAGTAAGTGCAACTTTTTCTTCTAAGTTATTAAAAACGACTGCCACCTTAATGAGGACACGATATGGTTTCAACTGATAAAATCAATACTTAACATTGAAACTACAAAATTGCTTACAAATAGTGATATACTGCTGAGTTTGACTGTAATTATTAGGAAATAATTACAAAACCCCCAAGTTTTTAATGAAAAAAATTGTAGCCAGGCGGTGGTGGCGCACACCTATAATCCCAGCACTTGGGAGGCAGAGGCAGGCGGATTTCTGAGTTCGAGGCCAGCCTGGTCTACAGAGTGAGTTCCAGGACAGCCAAGGCTACACAGAGAAACCCTGTCTCGAAAAAAAAAAAAAAAACAAAAAAAAATTGTGAGAGAATTTTTCAATGCAGAATTTAGACTTGAAATAAACCTAAATAGATCTGCATGTTCAAAATTCTAACTTTAATAAAGAACATATTTAAGCCAATCCAAATAAATAGTATTTATCTTTTAAAATAGAACTTAGTGTATACAAAGATTGCTCAGTGATTAAAAGCACCCATTGCTCTTCCAAAGGGCTTATATTTTAATTTAATTTAGTTTTGCCCACATGTCTGTAACTGTATTCACAGGTAATTCAAAGCCCTTTTCTGTCTTCCTTGGAACCATGTATGCACATGGTACAAAGACATATATCCAGAAAAAAATGCCCATACACATAAAATAAAATTTAAAAAAGAAAGAAAAAAAAGGAAAAAGAAATGGAAACTAGCTATTCATGTCATATATATACATATATGTATATATATGTGTGTGTGTGTGTGTGTGTGTGCATATGTATAATTTTAATCTATGGTGTTTAAATTTAAACTTTTATCTCTTGTTCATTCAATGCAATACATTTTATACCAAATATAAAATGCCACTGTGGTAGGATCTAAGTTGATGCTAAAAATAAATTTGCTCCTCTGTAAACTGTCTTCCCAGTGCATTATAGACTCTTTCCTATTACACTGGGAATATTGCAGTTGCTTATAGTTTAGAAAGTGACCCTATCAGGCTGGAGAGATGGCTCAGCAGTTAAGAGTACTGGCTGCTCTTCTGAAGGTCCTGAGTTCAAATCCCAGCAACCACATGGTGGCTCACAACCATCCGTAATGAGATTGGACACCCTCTTCTGGTGTGTCTGACAACAGCTCCAGTGTACTTACATATAATAATAAATAAAATATTTAGAAGGAAAAGAAAGTGACACTATCAATTTCTAACTGATACTACTGATGATTGACTACAGTTGACAACCATAGCTAACATTTTCTTTTAAAATATGAATATACTAGCCCTTACTTTAGGGCTTTTGAAACTTCAAACTGCAAAAGTGTAAGGTGGAATGGGCACACAACCATGCTGCTTTTTTCAAATCTGAAGGAAATGGCTTCTGAAGACTTATTCCAAACTTTAACTTTCTAAAATTAAATTGCCCATATTTTAGGAGTTAAGGACATTAATCAATTAGTTAGTTTTTATTTTTTGTTTTCAAACACAAGGTTTCTCCTTATAACATCCTAATCTGGCCTCAAAGTTAGAGATATCTGCCTGTTTCTGCCTCCCAAGTGCTGGGATTAAAGGCATGTGCCACCACACCTGGATGATTATTTAATTAAAAATGAACAAACAGACGAGCAGAATTAATATGTCACTATAGGCTCCCTCTGTCAACTTTTTCTCAATCATTACATGTTTTTTAACATGCTTCCAACATTTCTCTGTACTTATCTCTTTTCAAAGGAAAAGAAAAAGAAAAGAGGAGGACATTACTAAGAGGTTGAGGATTTTCTTATAAAACTTAAGGAAGAAAACAGGCAGAGGCCTATAGTACACATCTGGGAGAGTACAGAGCGGACATGGCCAGTCTGAGCCAGACAATGTGAAGAGAGAGTCAAGGAGGCCAAAGAACCAAGGGACTGGTGTAGCCAAGGTGGCTGACTTATACAGGGGCCAGAGGAGCTGGGGTGGGGTGCAGAGTTCAAGGTGGGGGACAGGGTATGTCAGCCTGGAGAATCCTATAACAGGTAGAGACTGAGAGAAGCTGGAAGAGCCTGGTGTCCAGGGTCTGCTTTGATATGTCAACTGGCACCTTGGTTATCTGTTTATTCTGTGTTTCAGGACTAAAGTTTTTCTGGGGTGCTTTTAAATTAAAGTTGTTTAAATTTTTTCATATATTACTACTGGATCCATATCATTTCCACCACTCGTTCTTCTCCTTTCAGATGCTCCTGTGTCTTTGTTTCCTTTGCTCTCTCGAAATTTCCTGATCTCTTCTCCTTTAGATATTATTATACACAAGCCTCGCCCCTCTCCCACAAACACAAAATAAATACAACTTGTTCATTTAGTGTTGCTCACATGTATATGTGTTCAGGGCTAAGTACTTGGGGTTGGATAAGCTATCAGAGACTCCACCTTTGAGAAGGCCAATTATCCCTCTCCCAGCAACCATTATTTACCAATAGCACATCATCTAGGGTAGAGCTTTGGGAGATTTCTCCAATCCATGTTGCATGTCAAATGGTGTCATTGTTCTTTCAGATCATGATTAAGCAACTATATTGTTGAGATTTCAAGAGTGTAGGTTCCCTGCACTCATGGAAGTTGTACATGGAAGACACTATCTCTCTGGAGATGTCCTACTTCTCTGGCTCCTAAAGTCCTTTTGTTCCCTCTTACATGATGGTCACAAGCCTTAGTATTGTGCTGTAGATGTTGGTGTTAGGCACCACACAGTTTAATGTTCTCTAAATTTTGATCAGCTGTGGATTTTTGTAATAGTCTTGATACCTGCTACAAAAAGAAGCTTCTTTGATAAGAGGTGAGACATACTCTTGTGGCTAGAAAGGTAGGTCTTTAGAATGCTCTTAGAGATTTAAGCAAGTAGTAGTAGTAGGGTCTGCTCTAAGGTCTATGACCTCTACAGCAACAGAGTTACCTAGGTTTTCAGTACCAGACATTAATTCCCTCCTATTGAACAGGGCTTAAGTTCAACTAGATGGTTGCTTGTTACTCCTGAGCTATAACTATCCCTACTGCATCATTGGAGATATCTTCACAAGTTCTTTTTCTATAATGATATTCACCTGCTGTCTACACTTATCTGGAGTGCATGAAGATTTCCTACAGTGTCTTCCCATTCCTTCAGGGGGTTTTTCTTTGGCATAGATCACTTTAGTTATATTAAAGTAGTCCATAAATCTAGATTACTGCAAAAAAATTTGGATGTGATGCCAATGCCTGTATTATTATGCAGCCTGTTTAAAAAAAGAGCCTTAAACAATTATGATGATCAGTGCTTATGATTCGGACATCCCGACATAACTTATGGGATGTTTGAGGATGTTGGCAAGAATGTACTAATGGAGTTAATGGATCCTGGAGGAAACAAGAAAGAAAGAAAGAAAGAAAGGAAGAAAGAAAGAAAGAAAAAAAAGAAGAAAGAAAGAAAGGAGAAAGAAAGAGAGGGAGAGAGAGAGAGAAAGAAGGAAGGAAGGAAGGAAGAAGTCCTTCTTTTATTTGTTTGGTTTTTTAGTTTGTTTTTTGTTTTGTTTTCTTTTGTTTTGTTTCTGGCCTCAAACTCTCAGAGAGCCACTCATTCCTGCCTCCTGGGTGCTGGGATTAAAACAGTGTACTAACACTGCTAGGCTGGAATGTTTTTCTTAATCACAGAACAATGTAGTCACAAAATAAGTCTAAGGGAAAGGCGGAAATTAATTGTATTTCTTTGGTAATTGCAAGAAAAAAAAAACAGCCAAACCACCCAACACACAAACAACTACAACAAAAAGAAATCAACAAAAATAACAAAAATCTAAAATAAGAAAAGTGTTTATTTTTATATGGCACATACACATACATACAGCTCAGAGGCCTATCTACAACAAAATGTTTTGGTTAGTTTGTTCATTGACTTTGAGAACTTGAAACTATTCTCTTATGGCTGCAGTGTTTCGTCACCTAGCAGTTTTGACAACCAAGTGTTATCGCTTGTGCTAACAATAATTTTTCTCCTTTTCATATGTGTGTGTGTGTGTATGTGTGTGTGTGTGTGTGTGTGTGTGTGTGTGATATGTATGGATGTGTATTCACATGTGTGAGCACATGTATTTGTAATTACATGTAAAGACTCAATGTTGAAGTTGGGAACATCTTAATACTCTTTCTGCTAATTAAGGCAGGCCATCTCAGTCAAACACAGAGCTCACTGATAAGGCTGTCATCCTAGCTGTCATCCTAGTCATCTTGTTCGGGAATCTTGGGCTTCAGAAGATGATATTCCAGGTGAGCTGCCACATGCCCTTCACTTTTACATGGATTCTGGGGTTCCAGTTTCTGGTCTGCTTACTTTCACAGCAAGTGTTTTTATCTTCTCACCTATTTCCTAGCCCTACAAGCAATAATATTTTAATAATGCTCAATTGAGGTGTGAAGTGGAAACTTTGGAAAGTCAGTTGGATGGTGTTTTGCTGGGGCAAACATATGAAGGAAAGTTTAGCTAAAGCAGACACAGGTGAAAGGATGTTCTGCTAAAGCAAGCACATGAAAGGACACATGACGAAGGATTCTTTCCTAACAACATATATGTATTGGTCTAACTTATATTGTGTAGTTGGGCTGCATTTGTCAGGACTCCATAGAGAGAAATGCACCAAAAAACTTCTGGTGGTGTGCTGCAGTTTCTTTCCACTTCCTTTGACTCGGGCGGATTGGCTGAGTGATGTTAACTGAGACAGATAAATGCACCCTGAGGCAAGACCCATGGAGGACCCATGATATTTGGAGGGTATAAATAGGACTCAATGGACAGTGACAGAGGCTGAACTAGGCTTGCTTATAGAGCTAGCTGTGCAACGCTTGTTGGTCTTGCATCTTCACTGATCTCTTCGCTGAGAAAAGCACAGCCAAGAACTGTTGTTCCTGTCATTCCCACTGGCTCTGGTCCCTCCTGTGGCCTTGTGCTTAGGCAGAGACCTGGCTGTCTCTGCTTGGTACTGTCACTTTTGCTGATTCATGTTTGCCATCCGGACTCTGCTGAACAGGACTGCTGGTGTAATTGTGAAGTATTTGCCAGTAGATCAAGCTGCCCCTCACCTGTGAACTACACTGCAGATTTCCTGACAACACAAACTGGAGCTGCTCCAAAGAACATTTCTAAACAGGTCTACTTCCCCTGTATCTTTTCTTTTCCATTACCTCTGGTGGGTGGTGGGCTAGAAGGGAGGTTAGGATGTTTATGAACCATCATTAAAAATAGGATATGAAAAGATTAGAGTTACAGAGATGCTTATCAGTTCACGTCTTTGTCTTACTCATTCAACATGAAAGTATTTATGAACTTGCTGGTGTTTCAGTGTTTCCAAATAGTCTTATAAAGTAGTCCAAATATCTACAGAGGGGTAGAAACAATGAGTTTACCTACATACTTCAGGGCCTGCTGGATTGCTCAAAAGTTGTTTTGTTTTCCTTCTGGAGGAAACCCTGTATTACTAAGCAGAAAAACAAAAATGGAAAAATCTATATGAAGTTTTAAAGTATAGCTGTGTAGCTGCAATATAAATGGGAATTATTGATCTCTAGCTAACCAATCCAAGCCCACAAGAAATGTCCTGATGTACATAATAAACAGGTTGCTTTGTCCTGCCACGTACAGCTACTTCTCCTTGGCAACACTATTATAAAACATGCGAATATCCATTCCTCAGAAAATATCCGTCTTTAACCATGAAAGTTTTACAATAAGCACACTAATTCTTTTTGAAGACCTAATGATTTAGTAATTACATCTTCAAAAGCAGATACTGAAATTTGACTGGTGCTTAAAAAAACAACACAAAAACAATCCTCATAAGAAAACTAAATCTTTTTGGGAAAAATTCGATATGTTTTGATAACAAGAGTATGCAAATTGCTATTAAATTGATGATATAGAGGAAAAACGAGATGATTTTGATTCCATCGTTAATTTTAATTCAAGTGCCTCTTGATAGCTTCCCAAATTAGTTAAAGCTGTAAAATAAAACTCCACGTGGGCGATCTATTTTTATAATTCTCTTCAAGAAAGAAATTGCATACTCTATCATTTATTTGTAGTTTTATGTCAATGTGTGTAAGAGAGTGTATATTTGCCCATGTGGTGCATGTGCATGAGGGTGTGTGCGTGTTTGCACTTGCAGAAGCCAAAGGAGGATATCTAGTATCCTGCCGAATCACTTTAAGTTTTATGAACTCCTTGGATCTCTCATTGAACCTGGAGCTAGCCTGCTGTCCAGTAAACTCCAAAAAAATCTTCCTCTCTCCACCCCTACCATGCTGAGGTTAAAGGTGTTAGAAATACGAAGGGATGAAGACTTAACTTTTCATTAAGAAAGTGTGCCAGAAGAGCGAACACACAAAGACAGGAAATGCATTTGGTTTTTATTCTAACTGGGGTTTACCGTGTCTTTCCCCTCATTGGCTGCTGTCCCAGGCAGACCTCTAAGTCTTATTCATTTGGCTAGGTGGGAAAGAATTGGCTCACAGGAAACAAAGGAAGAAGGGGAAAGGGGTCATTGTTCCCAAGAGAAAAGAGTCACTGCTCCTGGTCATCAAATTCTGGAAAGCAGCAGGGGCCTTTGTGCAAACAAAGATTTTACTAGGTGTGTGTGAGGGGGAGGGGATTAAAACATTTGCATAAAAGTCTTTACAAGATGAGAGAGATAAAAGATTTAAATTCCTTGTTCTAAACCCAAGTTTTATAGTATATGGTGAAAAAGATTCATATTTGATATTTCTTACACAGTACCTGTGGCCACTGAGGCCAGTCCTGGAATGTGAATTCAGGCCTCCTGCTTAATATTCAAGCAAGCACTCCTTCCCGTAAAGCTATCTTTCTGGTCTCCAGCTACAGTTTTTATTTAAATATAGTAAACTGCATTACTAGTGCGATTGTTATTCTGACCTGAAATTTGGGACAGATTTAACCATATAATGGTTGCTTTGCACACCCCACCCCCCATTTCCTATTTGACCACACTCTTTCCTTCTGTTTTCTAATCAAATATGCACCTTAATTCTTTGAAATGAAGATACATAAGCCCATCACAATACACAGTAAAATGTTTCATTCTCTCTAAAATGTTTAGCTTCACCTGTGCATGTTTGCAGACGTGGTATAGGGGTCTGGATATGGGACGTTGTACATGGACAGGCCAAGGAAGACATCTGGTATTCAACTATGATTTAAACTTACCTTTCCCTGTCCTCTGAGCGTTTCTGATGGGGATGAAGTCTGCTATCAGCTTAATTGCTCCCTTTTAGATAGGCTTTTATCTCTGTTTGACTCCAAAAGCTTCTCTTGGTCCTTGATAGCCTGCCTTTTCTGCTACAAAATGACCAGCTAAATATAATTTGCTTTGTTTTATTTATGAAAGGATCTAAATATGAGAACTCATTTTCAGTTGAATAAATTTTTCCATCATTATTTCAAAGTGTTTCTCCTTTTTCAACACTGTTATTTTCACCATTATTCTGGTTCGATGTGTCAGAACTTCTGGGCTTATTTTTCTCCATACCTTCAGAACTTTTAATATTCATGTTCTTTTGTTTCTTCCTCTCTGCTATGTCTTATATGCTTCAACTTTCCAATTCACTCATTTTCTCGTTGCCTTTGTCTCTTGTACTCTGAATGTGTTCTATTATGCTTTTGTTTCAATGAACAACTTTTTGGATGATGAAAATTTTCATTTTGAGGGTTTGGGGATGTAGCTCAATACTTTTAGGGAACCCAGTATTCCATTCCAGTTATTGTATAAATTGATTTATTTCATAAATATGATGGTTCATGTCTACAATCCCAAGTTTCCAGAGGCAGGAGACTAAGAAGTTCAATGCCATTCATAGGTAAATAGTGAGTCCAAGTTTAGTATGGGCTACATGAGCTGCTGTCTCCAAAAAAAAAAAAAAAAAAAAAAAAAAAAAAAAAAAAGAATAAGAATAAGGAAAGGATAATAAAAGAAGGGTTCTTTTACTTTCCAGAAATAAAGCTATATTACTGACATGGTAATCCCAATAATGAATCTCCCATCACTAGATTACAAGATGTATATCAGAAAGAATATTTTCCTTCTTACAACTCTACTGCTTAGTCTCCAGTCTGTACATAGCATAGTCTCAATAAATATTTATGATAATAGACTGAATGTAAACCAAGCAAATGTTACATTTAACAATCTATACATTACTGCCAATACATCATCTTTACCAATTATTGGCAATTCAAA
Organism: Mastomys coucha; assembly: GCF_008632895.1. NCBI lineage: Eukaryota > Metazoa > Chordata > Mammalia > Rodentia > Muridae > Mastomys > Mastomys coucha. Next base: position 66,209,103 of record NW_022196898.1, on the reverse strand, counting down.
TGTAGTGATTTTGAAATTGTTGTATAAAACAAAAATGAAAACAAAACAAAACCCCCTTCTGATGAGGAACCAAATTCAGTTGACTGGTCTATGCTCAGAGTTTCTGACCCTGTATATTTAGGAAACTATCTACAAATCTGTATTTCACACATGAACTCATATATGATTTTGATTTTGCAAGTCCAAAAAGCACCTATTTGCAGAGAGAGTTAAGTCAGAAAGGTTTCTTTACTGTGTGGCTTGATCAACAGCAGGTACATTAGAGACTAGCCAGAGTGCAGAGATTGGGGAGTAAAAGCTAGTTAGTAAGTAGAATGTTCGAGAAAGATCAATATTGGCTTGGTGAGTATCCTTGTAAAGCTACTTTGCTATTAACACTGTAAATAAAAATATGCTTGGTCATTTGTTCTTATGAAAAGCTGCATTGTATAGCGTGTAATTTTCATTCTTCACATAATTTTCCTTCATTAATTAAAGCTATTGGGAAGCAGAAAAGCTTGGTATTGGTCTGTTTTGTTTTTTTGGTTTTGGTTTTGATTTTTTTTGTGTGATTTTATGTTTTTTTGGGCTTTGTGTTGAATTTTGTAGCCTGATAGAATGATAATGTGATGCAATTTAGCTTAATATCTATTTTGTGTTAGATGACAGTTTTATTAAGCAGAGCCAATAATCATTGCCATTCAGACTCATAATGGCCCATTATAAATGGTCTCATTTTTCCCTAATTTTAATTTTACCTCTTACAGTATGTCTTTCTCAAGTTGTTAGAATGGTTACACTTGGTTTCTTTTATAAATATAATTTTACAATCATGATAGAAACTTAAGTCATCTAGTACTTAAGTCCAGCTTTCAGTGTATTTGATACAAAGCTATTTTAGTGTCTTGGTTTCTCTTAATTAAAAATTCAGACTAGTACATTTAGCGAGATTACATTTGCAACTTTACATTATGGAAGTTTAAGATTGAGATGAATATACTTTCTTCCTGGGATAACACTTCCTGATTCTTAAGGTGCT
>NW_022196898.1:66191419-66208075 GCF_008632895.1 Mastomys coucha | reverse complement strand
GGGGGGTGGAGTTCACAATCAGGTGATATAACAAAAAGACTCACTCCAGATAGCTTGCAGAGGAGCTGGGTGGACAACTCCCTAATGTGATGGGGTCTAGACTTATCGGGGAAACAGGCCTCTGATCAGGCAATGTTTGTGAAGGAATTCCTAGGTTAACGGATACAGGAAAGACCATCCTAACTGTGAGTAACAACATGCCAAGGGTTGGGCTCACAGACTAAACGTAAGTTAATGAGTAAGGTGATCACTAACACTTTTTAACACTGTTTCCTGAATTCAGATGCAATCTGGTTGGCCATCCCACACTCCTACACCATGACTACTCTCCTGTGATTGAAGTACCTTCAAACCGTGATCCCAAATAAACTGCTTCTTAAGTTGCTTTTTGCCAGCAAGGAAAAAAGTAACTAATATAGAAAGTCTGCAGCAAAGTGTGGTCAATGTTGTCAAAATTTTGACCATGTGACTCTTAGGCCTTTAGAGCTGGCTTATAGGAGGAATGTAGAATAATTTGGTGTATATGTTAAAACAAACAAACAAACAAACAAAAGACCCAAAACCTAGTTAGGAGAGGTAAATTTGCTGCTCTGGTGTAAATTTGAAAGACAACTGCTAAAAAAAAAAAAAAAAAAAAGCCAGATACCTACTTAGAAAGATTAAAGAGTGAGGTGTTTATACATATACAAGGAAACTTATCTGGAAGTTAATAAATTTGGTAATAGTCAGGTTGTGTTCAGCTCTGATAATTGTAAGACAAGATAGGGGATTAGATGAAGACACCAAAGCTGTATGAGTCAGATATTTCAGAGCAAGATGGGTTTTGGAAAGTCCCCAATTTTAAGGCATTTTTGAGCCGGATCAATTATCTATTGAATGTTATATAGATTGCTGAGCATGCTTTCACATAGCCAGTGTGATTCTCCTAACAGGGGAGTCACTATTACTCGAAATTTACACCTAGGAGACTAAGTTCAGGGGAATTATCTCCTATCCACACTATGACATGGTATGAAGGGAGGAAAAGCTTAAGCTTTTTCCATATCAGAGAGTTGCTTTTTTATTTCCTTATAGTCAGTGCACATCTCCAAAGCTCTGGATGCCTGGGAGCAGAGTCATCAGGTCAGAAAAGTTAAAAAAAATAGAGGTTGAAGGTCATCTTGAATACAAACTTTGCCAGCTTTATATTATTGTCCAGAGACCAGCATGCAACAATTGCTTAGCATTCAAGGCAAGGTATCCCCTTTCAGCTTCTGTCATGGGCACTATAGGTGGCTCCTGCTGCTTGTGAGTAATAATTCTTTTTCATCTATACATGATTAAATGTAACTTTCCTTTACAAATTTGTGCCTGGAAGAACTGAGAATTTATTTCTAAGCATTCAGGGGTGTGCAGGTGGACAGCAGATCTACTAATGGTTGTATACATACTATGTCACCCAAGATTACATTATGGAATTTGATTGTATACTATTCATTTATTTAATCATTATATTAACAAAAATGATAGTACTTATTCTTTTATTTTATAGGCTTGGGTCTAGTACATTGTACGAGGAACTAGCTCACATATTGTGTAGGGTAGTTTTCATGCTTGGCTAAACGTCCCATGTGGAACCATGACTGTTGTTTAGACACGGCTTATGACTTTACACAAATGTGTTTATTTTCTTTTTTCTCTCTTTTTTTAAACAATCTTCTTTGTTTTAGTTTGAATGTGAAGTATCCCCATTGGCTTATTCGTTTGACCACATGTTCCCCAGATAGTGGTGTGAGAATGTTGTAAGATCTTTAGGAGGATTTAATGGAGTCTTGAGGGAGGAAATGGGTCTCTGGGGGAGGCCTTAAGGTTTTATAGCCAGACCCCAGATCCTGCTCATGCTATGCTTCCTGACTGTAAAGACACAGAGACCATTTGGGAGCATCATGCCTTCCCCACCATGATGTACTATATCCTCTTGAACTGTAAGCCAAAGAAACCTTTCCTTTCTTAAGTTAGTTTCTGTCAGCTGTTTTTTTTCTTTCTAAGAAATAAGAAAAGTAATTTCTCTGCATATAGCATTTGTTTTATTTATGGGGAAATTAAACTCGCTTTCCTGCCAGCCATTAGGCTGATCCATATGAACTTACATGAATGTCGGTTCATTTTCTCACAGCTGTGGCAAAAGCCTCCCATGTTAGGTAGATTGTGTTTTTCTACCAATAAAAATTATACATGCCAAACATTTTATTTTTCTCATAGTCAGTTCTGAGTGATGCCATACATTTTATCGATACATAGACTGAAAACAGTCCATTAAGCAGGAGCTTGGGATCCTTCTTGAAGTTTGTCAAGGTAGAACAGCATATTATCTTAAAACTAAGAAAACGGGGCCACAGCATGTCTCAGCAGATAAAGAGGATTGCTTCAAAGACCAATTACCTGAATTAGTTCTCTGGGACTGGGTCCCACAAGTTATTTTCTGAACTACACACACACACACACACACACACACACACACACACACACATACACACACATGTGCATACATGCATACACATGCACACACACATTCACACAATTGAGCATTTATACACAAGCACAACACACACACACACAGTAAACAAATGTAATTTAAAATTAAAAACCCTGAACACTATCATTTAGTACTTGATATGTTACCGTAGCTCTGTTGGTCAGAGCGTGCTAATCTGTCTGCTTTGTGTTTTGATTATTCAGTTTTCTCTGTGCACTAATTACAATCTGATTGATCTTTTGCCCCCTGGATTTTGGTTTTGTTTTATTTTAGGCTCACCGACTGACTGCAGCTGTAAATTCAGCTTGCCAATGTACACTATTGCTCACAAGAGGGCCAGCAGAGAGAGTGGGGATGGATTTATTCCCATCCCAACAGCAAGGCAGCTTTGTGGATCTGTTACTGATGAGCCACAACAGCTTATTCATCCAATGAGGACATCTCAGGAGAAGCTAGTCTCAGTGCAAGTAACAGAGATTACAGGGAAGCAGCGCAAATGATCTGGGGCCATTGTTTTATTTGTAGATTAAAGCACAATTATGTTTTCAACTGTTTAAGTTCTGATAGCTGAGATGAGTCATGTTTCTTCTATACTTGCTCCCTTTTAGATCTGGTGTAACTTTTCTGTTATTTAGGGTTCTTTCCGTTGTTAGATTGTGTGCATTCTTTGAGCAGTGGACTACCTTTTTATTGTTATTTTGAGAATGTTAGCTATATACCTAATTATCCCTTGGATAACATCAGAAGACAATGCATTTTCTTACATACAGGAGTAGCCGAAAAGAGTTAATGCACAATTATATCACTAGTGGAACCCCTAGTGAAAGATTTCCTTTTTCTTTGCCATCAAATAGTTTTACTCCAGGTTACCTTTTGCTTTTCTATTCCCATAGTTAAAGCCTAAGAGTTGCTAAACCTTTCCATATGTTTGAAAATACCATATTATGTATTGCCCACTGAAAGAACTGATTAATTAAGGATCTGTTCATATATTTGCTCATTTGTTAAGGAGAAAAAAACCTAAACTATGCTATATTTCCTACTTTTGGCTTTTATTTATTGTATAACAGTAAAACATACTCTCAAATCAAGTCTTAAGTTTGAAAAATTGAGTAACAAACTTAGAGTACAAAAGCAAGACTTCGAGAAACTGAAGCACTCAGGAACTTAGGCATCTATCATACACTTAATTATATAAACCCTACTTGTGCCAGGGATTTCATAAGGTCCAAGGATGGGTAAACATAGGCTGTTTCTTCCATAATACAAATTCCATCAAGAGAAATGACAATATGGATGTGAAAACAAATACATTCAATTCAAGGTGAGCAGATCTTGAATAGCTATATGTATAGCCACTCTAAAACTATTCACCCAGTGAATAAGACAACCAGGTAGACAGCATGTGGTACAATCTCTTTAGATTTGGAATACGTTCTGATTGCTGTCGGGAAATATGTCTAGTGATTTTTGGTCAATTAGCTTTACCTCAAGTCCATATATTTGTGTATATACATAATCTAGATTTAGGATGACACACAGGATAAATGAATGTCAGAGTACAGGCTCAAATTGGATTAACATTTATAAAAAAATAACATGAAAGTAGAGTGCAATCATCTGCAAGATAAGGGATATATTTGTGGAAACCCAGTAGCTTGAGTCTGGCTTTGATAATCGGATTTTGTTCTTGCATTCTTATCTAGCCACATTGTTCCTTTAGGAGAATTTAACAATAGTATCTTACCAGTGTGTTGTCACTTTCAAGAATTCTTGCTAACAATTTAGCAAAGTGGAAAGAAGTTTTAGCATTGTTAGTGTTTCCTAATCTTCTCTGTTAGATATCTCATTAAGTAGGAGGTGTCAAAGGAACTTTTCTTTGCCTGATGAAATTGTCATCTCCAAGGCTTACTGCCTCAGTCTGTTAACCTAGGCCTCATCCTGGAAGTTTCTAGCCTCCATACAATCTTAACTAGACCTCAAATATTTTCAGCCTCTGAAACTTGCTGCTAAATAAGTTTGCCCCGTTCTAGTTTTTTTTTTTTTTTTCTGAACTCTAGCTGGCTCATTCAACTCAGCTGTTCTGGCTCAAACTCCTCTCCAATCTGATTGATTCAATCTGTCAGCTACTCTTAGCCTCTCCTGAATTGCTCTGCTTGACCTCAAACTAACTCTGGCAATCTGTTCTAATCTTCTGGCTCCTTCTTACTCTCTGGCTGGTTCTGTCTTCACCTATGCTTAGTTTGTTCTCTCTCCGCAACCTGTCTCTGTACAACTGTCCCAGTAAGGCTGCGTCCTTCTCCTCTCTGTACTACTCTTTTAGTTTCTCTTTTCTTTCTCTTTTCTGGAGAGTTGCATATATCTTATTTCATCAAATACCCCCACCCCATCGTTTATTTTTTTCAAATCACTTTATATCCCTATCACAGTCCCCTCCCTCCTCTCCTCCCAGTCCCACCCTTTCAAATCCCTCCCCAACTCCTCCCTCCACCCAGAGAAGGGGGATCCCCTTGGGTACCATACCAACCTGGGACATCTCGTCCCAGCAGGACTAGGCACATTCTTTCCCATTGAAGCCCAAATCTTTCTCTGATTCATCATTTTGTCTGGCACTTAATCAGACATCACTTTCAAACATGGGTGCTTGTTTCTACAAACTAACTTTACCTTCATTGTTTGGGATTAAAGGTGTGTACTAAGGGCTAAGCCACACCACAATTAGAAACAGGTGTTTTCAGTAAATAACACAATCTCAGAGTTCACAGTGTGATCAAATACCCAGTACTAAAAGGGCTTCAATAGGGTAGCATTGCTTAAGTGATGGGTTAACAATGTAAATAATGTTTTGGGAAATTCCTTTGCTTTCCTACACATTTAATTTTCTAGTTGCAGTTAGAAGTTTCTGTCTGTTGAGACACATAATATAACCTGTCATTCCACTTCATGTACAATCAGTTGGAAATAAATGTAGAAATCACTCCACAACTTATAAAAGACTGCAAGAAATGGTTGTCATTTCTGAGTTGCTTGTTTACTCATTATGGTCTCATGTAAATATTACTAATCCCTGAAGTACAATGGTTTTGCTGATGTTATGGTAGTTTTTATATAACAGCTTTGCAGACTTTCTGTTGAGTATTATAACCACTACTAAATAATTTTGATTCTCTTGCTAAGGGGACCCCAGGAAGCAAGAAAGTTTAGTACCTTTTTCACTCTGCATATGTTTGTCTCACCAACTCAGGGGTAAACATGTGTATCTGTTTATTAACACTTTTTAGGAGAGAATGGCATGAGTTAATGCTTGATGCTTATGGGCTCTCCTAATTGTATAATACGTTGCAATTTGAATATCTCAGTCTAATTTGGTTATTTCCTGGAAGCTGAATGAGGGAAATATATGCTGTGTATTTTTTCTTCCTATCTTAATGAATTTTGTGATGGCAAGCTTTTTTATTCTCTCTTGTCTGAGTTACAAAACAGCCTTCTTACTAGTAGTGACTTGAAATCAGTGATGGGTCACTCCCACACCATGCCTAGGATCAAGATGGCAATACTGGGATCTGATTCCACCACATACCTGCTCGTAGTTTCTGGGTATCCCTAAACTATTGTCAATCTATATCCTGATGTTAATTCACCCATCATAGATCTTTCGGGTTTTTAGTTTAGTATTGCATTGTTTAGTTTCCCCTGCCTCAAGTTGGTGTCAGTTGAGTATTATTGAGTAAATGCTACAAGCATGAATAAACGAAATGGCCACCCGAACCATTCGTGCAAAGGCAGAACAAGAGTGTCAAGTGGAACAGAGATGGGTACTTTGGAAAAGCATCTCTCACTTATTTCCTCTGAAAGTAATTTGTGAGCTATGCTTATTTATTTTTTTTACATGAACCATTTTAGAAGCTCAATTTTCAAAAGAAGATGAGAACTATATTTTCTTAACCAAATGTTCTCATGGATCTTTATGTATAGGAAGGTGTCAGGAGACCTCTGAAAATAGGAGTCAACATCAGGTGGTCAGTTGACCTGGGAGACTGGACCATGAGACATTGTCTCCTTCCAGTACAATGAGGAGCTATGACTATCAGAAGCCCCTATAAGTGCGTGGAAGCAGATGCAGGACATGAGATTTAAGTGAGTAAAGACCAGAAGAGCCTGAAAGCAAAGGGCTGATTGGGGGGTGTCACCAGCTAAAGGGAGTTATCATTAAATTTCAGGCATACCAAAGGAAATTGTGCCTTACCAATTCCCCAAGTTAGTTTATTCATATCTGATGATACACTGACTATCTCTTATAAAGCAGGCACTGCTCTAGGTGTTAGGGGCACAGCAGTGGCTACACCCACACATTTTGCCTTTGTGCTGCTGATTTGCTGCAGCTCACTATGCTGTCTCTTCAGTGGCTGAAGAATTATGTTTATAGCCATGAGGTGCTAGTGCAAAATGAGAACGATTATCCCTAAAGGGCTATCATCATCCCAGCTGAAAGTAAATGTCCAGATATTTCAGTCTGATGGAAAACTGAAAAAGCTCCCACATCCTCTGAAGATGTAAAATGCGGGTTCATGGAAACTATATATGTACTTAAGCAATGAGTTCATGCTAGACCCAGCTGTGAGTGCCTAACAATAAAACATTGTTTCAAGTGGAAATGTATTATATTTCTTATCTTCTTAATCAGGGGTTTATTTTGCTTGCTTTGACATTTCTAATCTATATTTCAAACTATGAAAGCACAGTTAGTCAAACCAAAAAACACACATATGTTTTAGATATTAGATGAACTGACTTTCAAGTTCACTTATTAGCAATGAAACCATAGATACATTACCTAACCTATGCAAGACTTGGTTTTCTCTGCAACAAAATCGTTATAGTAGCTTTTTACTTCCTTAGTCATGAAATTAAGTGACAGCTAAAATAACGTTAGAGTGCTTAATGCTTACTATTTATATGTTACAATTACGGTGTAATGTTTCTTACTGGACTAAGAAACAGAGATCTGAGGTACATGTGACTTCTAAAAAATGTGCTTCTAGCAAAATGGAAGTGTTCAACATTTTACACTATCTAATAAATCTGTAAAATGATAAGAGATAAGAGTCTTCTCTACTGTTTTTCTAATACAGTGTAGTAAAAATGTATTTCTTAGACTTTGTTTTTCCTAATTCTATTACTAGTTCCACTTTACAGAGAAAAGAATGGTAACTATTCAAAATTAAATTCTTCAGCTTTTCCAGGGGATTTTTTTAAAACACAAAACCTTCTTAAATTAAAGATAAGGATAGTAAATTATACTGAAATAAGTTTTATATATGAATAATACTCAAATTCAAAACAACTATACTGTGAATGAATTATGCATTTTTTGTTTGTATTTACAGTAAAATAGTTTGTGAGTATGCACTTTGGAAAACTGAACAATTTTAAATTAAAATTAAAAAATTAAAAGTGTTATGAGCCAAGAATCCAATTGTAGTTTCTGGATTTCCAAAGGTCAGAATAAATATATTTATCACTAAATGTAAATTAAGAAACCAAAAATCCTTCCAGACATTTCCATAGTAAATTGATGTTTTTGTTTTTGTTTTTTTGTCCAGATTTCTACACAGATCTGTAGTTGAAATAAAACAAAAACAGAAAAAAAAATACTTTTATAGTTAGTGGTTTTAAATATACATGAGTTGTTCAATTGGCCTTTAAAAGATCAAAGCCAAGATATCAAAATAAACCTTTTCTTCCTTATTTATCAGATTGGTGAAGAGTTTACAAAGCACCAGGCTTGGTGTGTAAGAGATATAAAGCATGCAATGACAACTTCCGTGTAATGGTACACACATTTAAGCTCAGAATACTGAAGGCAGAGAGATGCGTATCAAGGCCAATCTAGTCTCCATAGCAACTTCCTGACCAGGTAAGACTACACAATGAGACTTTGTTGCAACAAACAAAACAAAACAAAACAAAACAAACAAAACAAAAAACCTACAAAACAAAATCAAAAACCAAAAACCAAAAACCAAAACCCCAAACAAACCAAAAAGTTGTTTATCTTGTCACATTTCCGGGATCTTCCTCAAACTGTATCATGAAAATACATTTGTGATTGGTGAATTGAAAAGAGAAAGTCAGATAATTTCCAACTTAAACATGGCTTAACCAAAGTTCTAACATGTTTACACAGCACAAGCTGCAATGAAAATAGCGCCTTATTTGTTTTTAAGACTGGGATTCATGTGACACAAACCAGCCTCAAAGTCACTCTGCAGTTCCAGGTGACCTTGTACTTTGACCCTCCTGACTCTGCTTCCTCAGAGGTAGAACTATAGTCATACGCCATCATTTCTAGTCTTATGTGGTGCGATGGACAAAACATTGGAAATAGTGTATGGCAGGCAAGCTTCTATCAACCGAGCATCGTCCTCAGCCCGGCAAATATGCAGATGTGTATGACATACTAACTCTTCCTACCAGCCATGGAAAGTAGGGGAGAGCTTGGGCCCAGGTCTGACCCCCAGACCCAGAGTACCACAGGCATCACAGGCAATGCTGCATCGGCAGCCTCGCTAGACACTCTGGGGTAAGCTGGCATAGCAACTATGAAATTCTGTGTTTTCTACAGCATATGTAAAATGAATACTATTCATTTCTAAAGAAAAACGAAACCTGTGTGGGGAAATAAATGTATTATTGTAGATGTCACAAACTGAGAAAGAAAATTAAAAAAAAATGTGTTCTGCTTTCTCTACAGATACTAGCATATAGTAAATATATTCCAAACCAGTAAGCAGATGTATATTTGGGCACAATATAAGATGTAGGAAGGAGAACAATGGGGAGTGAAACATCAGGTGAAGAGGAGGGAAAGAATGAGGAAAGGACCATGTGAATCGTGACAGAGGCTATAAAGGTAATTGTCTTTCCACTTCTAACTCTGTCATGGATTTTCATCTTTTGGTGATAAAAAAGGTTATATAAATATATTTAATAATGAATGTGTAAAATCAAATGTGTAGTTTCATAGCTTTAGGACAGCTGTTCTCACTATGCAGAAATCTATTGAGATGATAAATTTTGGCTCTGATTATACCACCGTATAATGACTTTTATTTATAAGTTGTTTTTACAAAAGGTTTTAGTAAATTTGAAGAGAGAGAGAAAAAAAGAGTAATTCTATTTTTTTTTTAAGTATTCACTTACATCTTGCTCATTGGCCCCATCTCGGTCACCTCCTCACACTGTCTTTCCTTCATCCACCCTACCTCCTTTCCTCTGAGCAGGTGGAGTGGCCCCTGGGTGTCCTGTAATCCTGGCACATCAAGTCTCTGCAAGGCTAGGGGCATCCTCTCCCACTGAGGGCAGACATGGCAGCCCAACTTCATGAACATATCCCACTTACAGGCAACAGCTTTTGGGATAGCACCCCCCACACCCACACACTCCAACTGTTCAGGACCCACCAAGCTGCACATCTGCTACATATGTGCGGGGAGGCCTAGTTCCAGGCCAAGTTTGTTCAAAAAGAGAAATTCTAAAAGCACTGTAAGTTTATTTATTCTGTTTTGTCTACTTTCCTTGAGTGTCAGTTTTAGCAGGAGATCTCTCCATCTTGTGTATCTTAGTCTTTGATTGTCCCCAGTGTCTCTCATGCTATGACACAAGTATTTGATCTTTAAGGAACAAATAAAGGCAATTAATATGTGACATTGTTCTCATGGGCTTGGCTTTCCTCAGTGAAAACTAGAGTTCAAAGTAGCTGATTGAATGTCTTTCTTCTTGCTGTTTTTAAGGATTTTATTGGTTTGTTCTGAAACAGGGTTTCATGTAGTCTAAGCTGGATTTAAACTCACTAAAAAACCTCTGATGGACTTGGGCTCTTGATCCTCCTGCCTCTGTGTCCCCAGTGCTAGGCTTGCAGGAGTGCCAAGCTACCTCAGCAAGTTAAATTTTTAAGAATTTTTACCTAAGTATGATAATTATTTTGGACTCGGGAAAGAAAGCAATGGTATTCCTATGTCCCCCTGCTATTTCATATTGATATGCTATATTTATTATTTTCAGTTAAGTCCTAGGGTTTTCTTCCAATCTAAGTATTGTAATGACAATCTCTGACACAATACTGCTAGTTCAACACTGAGATGAAAGCATTTGAAGTGATGAAATGCAGAGTGAAGGCAGGCACCATTGAGTATCGGATCCTTTTATGTACTTTAAGTTTCACAGTTCTTCCTGTCTGGAAGTTCTTCTATATAGCTTTAATATCTTCAATTATGTAGCAACTCTGTTTACTTTCTTTCTCACATCTGTGCAGAGGCTTAAGAGAGACTCAGAGCAACCAGTTCTACAGCCACTATAAAGTGGCAGGGTCCTCACTCTAAGACAACAACTATTCTACTTGTTCTCGTGTTCTGAAGTTTTAGGACTATTTTCCAAGGATGAACAATAAAAGGAACAAGAAGGACAGCAAGAACAAACCAACTCTGCCTTATGTAAAACAGACAAATATATTTTTCTCCTCATGAGGGAGTTGGGCCATTGTATCTCTTTCAAAAGCTTTGTCAAACAACCAAAGTCCAGAAGTTTTGAGACATTTTTGCAAAATCAGCTGCCCATGCATAACCTGTAGTTGGATCCCACATTCTTTTGCGTCATTCATAACCTTTGTATGTTTTGGGAGAAGATTATCTTGTTGATACTTACATAATAACTGCCTCATTTTGGCTGATTGTGTCTACACTGACACAGACCTTTCTCATCGGTTGGAGACTGAGATCTAATCTGGTATTGTGAAAATCCACTGAGTTTTTGGGACCTTAAGAACAGTAGGAAATTGGGTCACAATTAGTGTGAGAAATACCCTAGCTGTAATCATTTGTCTCAGATTTCTTAATGGAAACTCATTCCTTAGATGACTTATGGGTAACTGTTCATCACCAAATCTTTTCTGAGGAACTTAATGAAGTACATAGTTTATCACTCCTTAAGAAAACCATGGTAAGTTTTCAGAAATGTTTTGTTTCAGGATATGTGTCCCTTAATTCTACCTTACGTTTTGTGTTTCAGAAGAATACATAATGGAGATTTTTCATCCTTAGAAAGCAAAAGAGGCTCATATATTCACTATTTTTAAAACTCAGGACACATGAAATTACTTATTGATGATCTGCATAGTGAAAATTTTTCTTTTCTTTTTTTTTTTTTTTTCCTTTTTGTTTTGTTTTTGAGACAGGGTATCTCTGTTTAGCCTTAGCTGTCCTGGAACTCAGTCTGTAGACCAGGCTGGCCTCAAACTCAGAAATCTGCCTGCTTCTGTCTCCCAAGTGCTGGGATTAATTTTTCTTTATTGTAGTTATAACATTGACTCATTATATTGCTTATTGTGTGTTTAATATTCATAATGATCTTAGTGAAAGCATCAAATTGCTATGAATATAGTAAATGCCTAGAAATTATTAGGCATGGGATATATACACTCACTGTTATTCTATTGTACTCAAAAGAAATGCATGGCAAAGTAGAGCTTTCTTATCTAGTATCTGAGAAATATTCTTCTCTCAGATGTTTTCAGAATTCATCAGTAAATAAATTCTGAATACAAATAGATTTGGGGAAATAGTCATTCTGTTAATTTGAGCTCTAAGTGTTTATCCAGAAAATGGATTTCCAAGTAATGTACACATAAACATTTCACTCAGAATAAAACTATATGGTCAAGTTTATGCCAAGAATACGTTCAAGTATTTTCTCTCAAGCAGTTTTGAAATTTTAGGTTAATATGAATTACATGATGAGTTATGATCTTTCCAGTAATCATTGGTTACAAAGTGCTAATCAATCACATTTTCTAAGTATATGTCATATACCTTTGCTTTTTCCAAAGTCATCATCAGCTAATGACACTAGTAACTATTAATACTCCTGTTCAAGGTGGTCAGTGGGTTCCAATTTTTTTCTATTTTAACAATTGATCTAAATTAACTGCTTTTAGCATCTGGTTAATTTAGTATAGATGATCTTTCACTGAAGTGAAATTAGTAAATATCAACAAATTTAATTCCAGAAATATATCTCCACTCACTTAACTCATAATTGTGAATTAATATAGCCACATTTACAGGCAATACATGAGTTGACTAAAAGTTAAAAACTCATTACTAATTACTTGCAGTCTGATCATTTATAATGTTATATATTCAAAATGGCTTGTCTTGCCAGGCAGTTGTGGTGCATGCCTTTAATCCCAGCACTTGGAAGGCAAAGGCAGGTGAATTTCTGAGTTCGAGGCCAGCCTGGTCTACAGAGTGAGTTCCAGGACAGCCAGGACTATACAGAGAAACCCTGTCTCAAAAAAAAAAATAAACAAACAAAAAACCCCAAATGGTTTTCTTTATAAAGTCAGGTAAAATGAATTTAAGATGCATGTTTTTAAATACAATCATAATTGTGTGAAGTTCCTTTTGAATCAGTCAAGAGTTTCTCAGAAAACTGTTTTTGCCTTGAATATCATTACACAGATAATCGTTCACTGTCACATCTGAAATTGGTTCTACAAGGTGAAAGAATGAGATTTTGTTGCCCTTAGTCACATAGTAGGGAAATTGCTTCATATATAAACTTAGCAGACTGTTTTTATATAAATCCCATATTTTAAAGTTACTAAATAAAACTTTCAGTTCTGGGCTATGATTTGGGAAATTTGTCTTTCTTTCTACTCCCAGAGATATAAGAAGTGAAGTCCAGGATGTTCTATATAGAATCCTTAGGGTTTTCTGTCACTGAAATCCCCAGAAGTCTAATTATTCCTTTATTAGTGAGAAACTATAGCCATACCTGGGCATCTTCTGCAGCTCCTGCCAATGATGACAGCCCTTATCTCCAGTGCATATTTGCTTTTTTTCTTTGCATCTGATGAGTGTTACATATTTAAAGAACACATGGTGGGACTTGTTGGCTTCTCATTCAGCAATGTTTTGTTGGAATTAGAATCTACAACTAACAGTAGTTCAGTGAGATCCACTCTCTAGAATTCAGAGTGGGAATCAACTAATGAATCCTCAGAAAGAACAAATTAGCAAAATGATCAAGAGCTTAAAAGTATTTGTATGGTTTCGGGCAACACAACTTAATTGTAGACATCTACCAAAAGGGAGTACTGAAATATTGGTGAGAGATATATTGACAGACGATATTAAAATATCAGATAAACAACTTGATTAAAATTAGGAAATAAATTATATTATCCCCAAATGAAAACAATAATATTACAAAGAATTTAAATTATTGTTGTTAATATCAGCTGTTATTTCTAAAGGAATAACAAGAAACAATTGAAAATAATCTTTAAAAATAGATTACATGATTTTGAGGAATTATTAATATATATGTAGATGCACACAAGTATTTGCATGCATTTCCATTTGATTACATTGAAAATGCATAACAGTCTTCCAGATCTAAGTTGGGTTAGTTTACTCTTCTGAATTTCTTTAGATTTTTACACATGCTCATAGACATATAAAATCAAAGGCACAGAGACAGAGTCATTTCCTGGTAGTGAAAAAGAGTGTCATTCTTTAGGTCATGTGTTCCTGTTTGACATGACAAAACACTACCAAATTGTCTCTGTTCCAGAACATTCCATTATTCACGATGACTAATTGGGTTGTATCTGATAATCTGATGACAAATGCAACTAATAATTGAAGTGTATGACTTCACATCCAGCAAAAATTTCAGTATGTTATCTTTGTAAGTTAGCTAGGAACTTAAGGAAAAAAATCTCTAGAACTCAAGAAAAAAAAATCTCTAAAATGTGAACGTACTAAGAAAGTAACTAAACATACGTGCATTTCTATTCCAACAAATCTATTATAAAATTAAGTTTTTCCTGTGAAGATATTTTCAGCACATCCTTTAAATGCATCTTTACAAACACTATTGTCTTTGGAGAACTTGTGTTTGGATGTTTAGAAATCTGTAGGAGTTAATGGTTCCTGAAGGATATTTCAAAGCTGAGCCTTAGGGCTGTTAGAGGTTTTCAGCCTTCATACAAACAGGGGTTGTGCTCTGCGCTACTGCACCAAACCAGTGATTACAGAAATGCATGGATCATCATAAAACAGGAATAACTTGGAAGCAGGCACAACCGCTCAACCTCAGCCAGCTAGCAAAGGCATGTGAAAAGAAAAGAAATGTAGGGGATGGTATTGCTCATGATAAATACCTCATCTAAGGATTTTGTCACCATTATGTTGAATAGATACAGTTCTGACAATTTTTTTAGGAATAAATTGCTTTGAGTTACTGGGTAGGAAGTTTGCTCAGCTCCAGAAACACTCAAGTAGAGTGTTTCAAGCACTGTGGGAAAGTTGGGGAAAATGCTAAATGAATAAAAAAAAGGAAATTCTCTTGGGAAATGGTTCAGTGGCTAAAGCAAGTGGCACAGAGCTGAGTGTGATGGCATTCGTCTGTAATCCTCGTTGTCCTAGGTGGAGATGGGAGGCAAAGGGAGGAGAGCCCACGGAAGCCTGGGGACCAGCTCTCTAGAGTACATGTTAATTATGCAATACTGTGTCAAAAAAACGGTAGAAACTGAGATAACCCCTCAAATCATCATCTGACCTCCACAACTGCATCACACACACACACACACACACACACACACACACACGTATTCACACATACATGCACACATCATATATACACATATCATATAAACACATCATATACAATATACAACTTTCACACAGAGAGATAACAATAATAAAGCATAATTGATGGGATGAATGTGCATAAATGTTATTATATATAAGTATATGCTTATATATACAAATATATAATGTGTATATATACTTAATGTATTATGTATAAATATACTCACAGAAATATATATATGCATATATATGGTTTTAGGGCTAGCTGAAGCTGAAGAAGAATGTATTTATTGCCAGATAGAATTTTTACAAGAAACTTAAATAAAAACAACATCTTTTCATGGGCTGCTAAAATGATGTACTGTTACTCTAAAAGTAACCCTTATAGGGTATTGAACTACCCAGTACTACTTAGTTTTATAAAAAACTACAGAGAACAATTGAGATACTGATCATTAAAATATCAAAAAGGAAATGAAAAACGGTTTTATTTTTCAGTCAATATGTAACTACTGACTAAAAAAAAAATATGAGTTCTTTGTATGCTAGAAAGAATGATGTCAAAGTGTTTGTTCTGTAGTCAGCTAGCTATAGGCGCCACAAAAGAGTGTTGCTTTATAAATACAGTGCGTTAAAACAGTCATTTTTCAGTGATATGTAAATTGTTTGGACATTTTGGATTTGTGGATCAGCAGAATCAGTTTTAAATTTGCTAAAAATCAATAGAAGATCAGTAAAATCCAATTTTCCTAAACCAGGCTGTGACTTCAACTGAGCCAAAGCATTTTTGATGCAACTGATAGATCTTTCTTTTCTTTTCTTTATTCCTTTTTTCAAAAAGGACTTTAAACAAATTTAAAATTGCGACATTTTATTAGTTGCTGCGCAATGTGGGTGTGAATTGGATTGAAGTGATCCACTTTTATTTATTTTTTTATCAGCCTCAGTGCATCTGTATTCACATTTTAATCTATTTCCAGAAGCTTAAGTTATACTAGCCCTTAATTATTATTTGAAGATGATTTTTTTTCATTATGGCCAATTCCCTGAGAACAGAATCAATTTCTGTTGAGTAGCAGTTTCTCAGTATGCATTCTGCATTTGTAGTCTCAGAATGGAAGTTTTAAATAATGTATAGTTGGTCCCTTTGTAACAAGGCACTCTATATTTTGCCGTGATTTTGTCACATCATACAAAATGTCCTTTGTTAAAGTGCTGCAAATCATATCAAGGATTTTATCAGCTGCTTCTAATTCATCTCTATACTTTCTAATGGGTGGGTGAGTGCCATTCAAAGTTCCTGGGCATTTGTACATTTAAGAGCCAGGACCCCATTGACAAGTTAAAAACAGTCTTGTGTTTGTAGTAAATCAAGATCAGTGTAAGCATATATTTATCCTGATTAAAGAGAGATCTAAAGGTTTTTGTTGTTGTTGTTTTGTTTTTGTTTTTGTTTTTGTTTTTGTTTTTCTTTTTTTTTTTTTT
>NW_022196898.1:66175758-66191387 GCF_008632895.1 Mastomys coucha | reverse complement strand
TTTTTTGTAACCAGTTGCCAGAGTGGTAATGAAGATCATGTTTGATACAATAAAATATCCTCCTTATTTTGGTCCTGGAACTCCCTTGTTCTTCTAATGCAGCTGTTTTCTTGAAACTTCTTTCAAATCTGATGACAATGGGGAGAGAAAAGGTTAGTTTCTGGAGAGCTTATAGCTTTGCAAGCTCAGAATTGCAGTCTCACTTCTAAGTGTGATTTCTAAAATAGACCATCGTGTAATCAGAAATGTAAAGAGATTAAAAAAAAACAAACCTAAGCCAATTTTACTATGATGAACATGCCTCCCCCTTCTGATGGCCTTCACTCTCCTAACATCCTTCGCCTGTGCTTTCTGCACGCGAACTCGGCTGTATCCCCTGGCACACTCGACTTGCTCAGGGATTGATATTTATTTTCTGCTCTCCTTTTTATTGCCCACACATTTCGCTATTATGCCGTGTCAGGCCCTTTGTCAGCCAACAGCATGTGTAGCCTTGTAGTTGGAAGGCATATGTCTGGGAGGCATAATATGTAACAGCAATGCATAAAACACACGTCGGCAGCCTCATTGGCTGCAGGAATAGGTTTACCAAAGTTCTGTGATATTCTCTCATAGTTAAAACACAAGATGTTAATTGTACCTGTTTTCCAAAGAGCTTGCCATTATTATTGACGTGCCTCTGGCTTTCTGGTTCCAGGATGCATGAATTATTAGTGTAGCTTGACATTTTTAAATCCCTAACTCTCTAGCCTAGCATCTCACTTCCCGTTAGCTCTTATGGGCTTTAAGAGGCCATGCCAGTTGTTGATCAATGATTGCTCAGTAATTCGGATGTGTCAACTTCTTTTGTGGGTTGAAAAAAATCAGTTCTGCACTTTATAATACATTATCTAAATAAAAACCTACAATGCTACTATGAATCTGAGGCTTAAAGATATGTATTTTGATGTTTTAGTGTGTTTGAAGAGATCACACCTACTTCAACTTTTTAACAATAAAACAATGTGATTTAAATGAATTCAATTCCTTATTAGATTTTAATGTCTAACAAAGCAGTAGGACAAGATAGCAGAGTGGTGATGGATTATACATTATTGAAGACCCCTGAATATTTAATCTTCAAAAAGTTCAACCAATTAGAAAAAAATAACAAAAGATATTTGAGTTAAAAAGTGCATAGCATACTTAGGATGCTTGAATTTTCTAGGAACAATACTGATTCTCATTACACTGAAGGTTTTTTTTTTTTTAATGGCTCTTTGCATGTCAGGGAAAGATGTAAACATTTGAAGGGATGATAGTTAAAAATATTGCAATCCAACATCTGAATTTTGTTAAAAGAATTGTTAGCTTTTAATCATATTTATATTTTTGGTGTATATTTTTAAGCACAATCAGATGTTAAGTGACAAATTTGAAATATTTAAGTGGGTCAATGCATTCCCAGGTATGTCTATATTTGGAGTTTTTAATTGTTAAAAAGAAAAAGTCAGGGTTGAAATATCTCATTTCATTTTTATCCTTTAATGTATACCAAGCTTGCCCTCTCAGCAGGAAACACTTTCAATTAGGAAACCTGTAATGAAACGCAGCACAATTAATTGCCCGTTAGTCTCTGAGACTAGATCTATATTACCAGTTATGTTGCTAAATTGTGGGTTTGGAAACTTGCCTTACACAGATTGACTTACAACTCATCAAAGGATGTATTCTGAAGTCCCAGTGATTAGTTCCAGTGATTAATTTAAAGCAAGAGCCACATTTTCTAGCCTTCTCCTGTTGTCAACTTCAACGGCTAACTTTAAGCTCCTGTCTCTTAAGAACGCGCTGGAGCATTTCAATCTGTAGGACCACTCTCTTTGAAAGCACCCTTCTCGACAAAGTGTGGAGCAGAGACTGAAGGGAAGGCCATCCAGAGATTGTCCCACCTGGGGATCCATCCCATATACAGTCACCAAACTCTGACACTATTGCGGATGCCAACAAGTGCTTGCTGACAGGAGCCTGGTATAGTTGTCTCCTGAGAGGCTCTTTCAGAGCCTGGCAAATACAGAGGCGGATGCTCACAGCCAACCATTGGGCTGAGCATGGAGTCTCCAATGGAGGAGTGACAGAAACGACCCAAGGAGCTGAAGAGGTTTGCAACCCATAGGAAGAACAGTATTCAGCTAACCAGACCCCCGCCCCCAGAGTTCCCACCAACCAAAGATAATAAATACATGGAGGGACTCATGGCTCCAGCTGCATATGTAGCAGAGGATGGCCTTGTTGGACATCAATGGGAAGAGGGGCCGTTGGTCCTGGGAAGGCTCCATGTCCCAATGTAGGGGAATGCCAGGGTTGGGTGGGCAGGTGGGTAAGCACCATCATAGAAGCAGGGGGAGGGAGGATGAGATAGGGGGTTTCTGGGGGGAAACCGGGAAAGGGGATAACATTTGAAATGTAAATAAATGAAATATCCAATAAAAAGATTTGGAAAAAAAAAAAAAGCACTCTGTTTCCACCCTTTTGCTCTTCTAGCTTCCTGTCCATTAAGTAATCCTTGTTTATGTTCTTGCAGGATCCCTTCCTCCATTTATGTCTTACCTTCTATACTGGGTGACATTCTTAGGACTCCAACTGAGAAATATTTTAAAAGTACTTGCTATATACATGTTACAGTGAGAAAATGCTGATAGAGACAAAGTGTGTAAAACAAGGATCGTGTCTTTGGTATGAAGAAAGCCTATCAGCATGGCCTTTCAAGTGGAAAAAAAACACATGCTTTTCTTCTCTGTTGAGTTAAATTCATTGACCCAGCCGAATTCATTTGATCACAGCATATATTATCTCTGATACTTCGTGTGTGTGTGTGTGTGTGTGTGTGTGTGTGCGTGCGTGCACACATGCATGTGTACTCACCTTTGTGCATGTGCCCACATGTGTGTATCTATGTGTTTATGATGATGCATGTACACATGTACATGTATGGGTGTAATTGTGGAGACCAAAAGACAAACCTAAGTATTGTTCCTTAGGAAGTATCTACCTTATTTTCTGCCATAGTTTCTCATTGCCCTGGAGGTGACCATGTAGGTTTTGCTAAATGGTCAGAAAGTCTCAGAGCCCCATTTGTCTCTGCTTCCCCAGTACTGAAAAAACACACAGATCGGATTATTTTACATGCGTGCTAGAGATCTAGTCTCATGCTTGTTTGACAAGTACTTTATGGAAGGAGCCAACTCCCAAGACTCAAAGATCCTTGGGATTTTACAGATTTTTTTTTAACCTGGATTAGAACTCTGGTCCTCATGCTTTCTAAGTAAGCACTTTTACATGCTGGACCATCTCTCCAGACTGATCTAAGTTATTTCTATTTGTACTCATGCTCAAACATGAGTTATAAGTTAACAGTGGATAAAGTGGGCAGAGGTGAGATGATAGTGGCTAGCAGATATAGTGAATTGGCTATAGGCAAGCTCTATTTAGTTTCCAAACAAAATATTGGGTAGCACAATATTTTTTAAAATAGAAGCCAGTATAAGCATCAAGATTTAAATATATATTATGAATAAATATATATTTATAATAAATATACACTTATAAATATGTATGTGTATATATATATATACATACATACACAAATAACCATTTTTTAGGATTCTCTTTGGTATTTGGAAGATCTTTTTATACTGGGCTTACATTTACACGTAGGAGCAACAACTGGCCAGACATGTAATCAGCAGTTCCTCTCCACAGTGCATATATTTCTGGTTCCTCACTGCTCCCAGAAGACCCACTCCAGGCATTTACTGTACCTTTCTACCTCCTACTGGCAGTTGAAACCCTTACAGATTGGCCTGAAAAATCTGAAAGTTTAGAGGAAAATGCTATTTTAAACGATGTGTCCTCTGTGGCAAGAGGGGGGAAAATCTCTTCTAGAGCAGAGACAAGGAACAAACACCTCTCTGACACAGCTCCAAAAAAGATGGAGACAGTGCTCCCACATCTGGTCATTCACATCTGTATCAGTTTAGCTGAGACAAATGGAAGACTTAAATGTTAGCCCCTCAACCAAGGAAAATGAGCTCCTTGGGTGATAAGAAGACAGACTGGGGCTCTGCAGTATCAAGTTCAAAGGATAGAAATCTTTTAGGTGAAAATCTACCCACTTGCAATTTTTAATATTAATTATAAACACACACACACATACACAAAGACACAAACACACACACACACACACAGGAAAAAGAGGATGCCATTGGGGCGGTGCTTTATTTCTTTCTTATTTTTTTTCTATATCAATGCTCATTAAATTTCTATAGTATTTTGTGAATAGAAACCTCAGTACAAACAGCAAACATCTGTGTATATGCAATCTTAAGCTTTGTTTTCTGGTATTTTCTACCTGGAGATGATATCATAATATCATTAAAATATTTAAATGGTTTTTCTAGTTATTCTAAATTCTTACAACTCTATAGGGACTTGAGATGTTTCCTTTTGAGAAAAAAATTAACTCCATTATGGTTTAATTGTTCTTGCATGCTAATAAATAACACTCAATGTCATCTCTAGCGCTTGGTTAGGACTAAGAGCTGAGCGCTTATTAGAACATGGTTTGGTTTCAGAGGACGCTGGGCCCCTTAAATTATCATGGAAAAAGCAGCTCCAGTTTCTTTGATGTGTCGCCCATCTTTCAGTAGCTTTGCTAATGTTAGAGCACTTCGTCCTTTTTTCCTTTCCCATGGCACTTTCACATTCTTGCAAGCTTGCCGTTAGGTATGGCAATTAAGTCAATTTTAGGATATTTAGCTTAATGGAAGTAGGGACAAGGGTTGCTTAAAAATAAGGAAAACTGGTTGATAGCTTTCCCTTTGGTAGCTGCACTCTTCAGGGTTGTGAGATTTAATAACACTGGCATATGGGTTACAGGATAAATATCTAGGAATTTGCCAGAAATAAGAGGGTTGTCCTTCATATTAGACATGTATTGATAGATTGCAAGACTGACTACTTAGAAGCTGCCTCCCACCCCAAATTGTAATGTTTGAAAAACGACGATGCCTCTTTTAAAAATTCTTACTTTGATTTATTTTCACTTTTGGTGATCTGGGGAGAGATGCTTTTCTAGCCAGTGGGGTCTAGATGGCCACCAAGCATAGTGCTCAGTGCTCAGTACCACTGTTTGTCACTATCCCTGCGTCTCTCAGAACGGCTAAAATCCCGTTTGTACTCTGTCAGACCTTTTTGTTTTATGGAAAGAGATCCAAAACTCAAAGTGGCTGATTCTAGCGAATGGATTTTTCTGAGTGTTTCTCCATATACTTGAAAATTGCTTTCTTAAACCTGAAATTTTCAAGGGTTCACTAGTTTTTGGATGCCCTTGATATAAATGCTCATATGCAAGTGGAGGCCAGATTTGGAATACAAGTGTCTTTCTCAGGCACTGTATATGTGTGTATGTATGTATACATGTATGTATGTATGTATGTATGTATGTATGTATGTATGTATTCTTATTCAACAAGCTCTTTAGCATTAGGGCTATCTTGGGGTAATTTTAAATATTGAATTCTTTTATATCTCTAATATGGATAATACTGAGGCTTGTTAGAAATGTGCCTTTAATCTTTGTTCAAAAGAGGTAAAAAAATCAAGGTGTTCACAGCATTGGAACAATAAAGATTCAAAGAATGTGTCATCCCAGATAAGGCCTGTTGCAGAGGCACCCTGCTTTCTAGAGTCAGAGCCCTCTGAGTGGAATCACGGATAGTGTCATCTGGTGATCCACCTTCTTGTTCACACTGTGACACCATCCCATGTGCCCTTGCTCTGCTCTTAAATGACCATCTGTGTCTGAGTTATTCTTGTTCTAGATTCAGCTGATGTGGTCCTGTCCCTGGGGAGGGGTCAAACACAGCTGAGTATCTGTCCTCAAAGATGCTCTCTGTGAACAATTCTTAGAATGTTCTCTACTGCGGTTATTTCTAAGCTAGCCTTGAATCTTCTAATTTCTAGTAATGGAACGTTCAGGCCACATATTTTCTCACTTATGAGTAATCTCAATGAATGGAAAAGTGCCTGGAAGAGTAAACATTCATTACATTTCTGATAACATTTTAGGGAAGGAAATGGAAGGGTATGTGGATCTGGGTGGTAAGGGGTGCATTGTCTTAAGAGGAGAGAGCAGAGCAGCAACAATCGTCAACATAGACAGAACATCAGCGCTCAGTTAAGAACTGGCATCAAGCTGGTGAATTACAAGAGCAATTATATTGAAGAATAAACTTGCACCGAATCCAAGAAACACACAAGCAGCATGCTCAGTGACCCTGTGATTGGGGTTGATTCAGTGCCTTTCAAGCATAGCTTTGACTCATTGATACAATGAGATGCGCTCTGTATCCAGAAGAAATAGGAAAACATTTAAGGTAACCCACAAGTATTTCCATATTTAAAAACCATAAGGTATCTTTGTAAGCCATGCATAAATTACAATATTCAACCACACATGTGATTTGGGTTGTTTTTATGCAGCCAAGAAAAAGGCTGTGGGACCAAGAATGAGAGGGCATTTAGGTAAGTACCGGAGCTTGATACCTTATGCTGGAGATGACAGCTCATCTTAAATGTGAGGGAAAAGAAATGAAAGAGGGAAGGGACTTGGGACCACAGAGAAGGCAGACTGTAGGAAATAGCATTGAAGGACAATGTGTATTGTGAGTAGAAGTCTCAAGCCTGCAAAATTCATTTTTGTCAAAGGGTCTTCAGAGTTCGGATTTTTGCTTCTGGAGGATGTATTTTCTAGAAGTCAAATGTGTACTTTTCATTTCTCTGGGCTTTCTGATCAAATGTCATGTTGTTTTTCTCTGCTGCCTTATGTGGCTATATTCGTAAGAGGAATTATTATTATGTCCCTATTACTAACCGAGCCCACATCAAGGCCTGAGCTAAATTTGAGCTCAAAGGTTTGTATGGTAAGCATTAAGGGAGTAGTCATGCAAGTTCTGATAGCTAGTGAGCCCATCTGAGATGCACTTTTTACTACCACCGTGACTACTTGAAAGAACGAATAATTCACAGTAGGAAACCTGCCAATTAATCTCAAATTTGAGAAAGGAGCCTAGATCACAGGGCTCCAAGTCCTGTTCTCAAGACTTTTCTATTAGTTTCTTACAGTTTTTTGTTTGTTTGTTCATTTAAATAAGTTAGATTTTTCTTGCTGTTCAGGGTAAAGAGTTAATCTAACATGCTAAAATTTTACACTTATCTGGGTACAGCATGCACACTTCAAATCAGGAGATAAAGACAGGAAAATTCCTGGAACAATAATTTGGGATACCTAGTGAGATACTAGATCAACAAAAAGTAATTCTTAAAGCTAAAAATGATGTTACAGACAGAATCTAAATTAAACTCATTTCTTTCAAGGCACTTCTATTATATAAACTTTATATATTAGTAAAATATATTTATGAGCATCTTCTTAGTATTTTTCTGGGTTCAATGCCTAATTTCCATAAAACATTTTACATATTTGCCAAAATTCTCAATTCTGTAATACATACAAATGGAAGTTGCACTAAGCCAGTACATTCAGAAATGCTCCACATTTGGTGGACTTCCCCCTGAAATTCTCAAGATGTGTACAACCCCCGACCCCCATGCAATGATGTGAAGTAAGGTTGGGGTTTTAATGAACTCAGGTTTAGGAAACCATTTGAGCTGTGGTAATAGGAGAAGTGAAGTGAGTGCTACAAACAAGCAAGTGATTAAGTACACTGTTGAGCCTGTGCTGGGGTGGCTAGTGATAATTAAGGATGAAGAAATAAAGGTGGAAAAGTGAGAAGAACAATTTCAGAACAGGTAGGAAGTCCAAAGTCATAAAAGAAGCTATTTTATTTTATGATAAGATTTATCCTTCTTTTTAATCTAGGGTACTCCTATGTATATATTTTGAGGTTTTTGTCTACAAATACTGCTTTTCTAACTTTGTTTTAAGATACTTTGCCAGTAGCGTATGTAAATGCAACTGATTTTTTTAAAGTTGATTCGCACCTGGGCATATTTGTGCAGTCTTTAGAGATTAATAATAAAAATAAAAAGGTATAAGTAATTAGAAATACATATCTGATAAGGATCGAGTCAAAAATAGATATAGCTAGTTAGTTAGCTAGATAATAGATAGATAGATAGATAGATAGATAGAGAGAGAGAGAGAGAGAGAGAGAGAGAGAGAGAGAGAGATAGGAGTACTACCACAAACTTACAGAAAAACAACATCTAATAATCCAGTTTTAAAATGTGCTATTGACATGAGTTAATATTTTTCGACAAATACAAATGTCAATGGGTGTATGAAACAAAATAAGTCACTGTTATTAAACATCAGAGAAATGCAAATAAAGTGAAATATCACCTCACCTCTCTTAGGCTAGCTTTCATTAACACAATATAAAAACTGGAAAGAGTGTGGGGACATTGGAGCCTTTGTACATTCTTGGTAGAATGGAATATGTTGCATCCACCATGTGAAACTCTATGGTGAGCTCAAAAACGATTGAACAACAGAGTTCATTATTCAGCTATCTCACTTCTAGATGTTTATCTAAACAGCTGAAATAGAGATCTTGTAGAGATGTTATAGCACTTCTACTTTCACTGCAGTGTGGTTTCTAACATAAAGATGTTGCTGAGTGGACGAATGCAGTATCACTCAACCTGAAAAGGAGAAGTCTAGAATCCATGTTTGACATTGCAGATTGCCTTAACGACTAAGATAAACTGAAGAAGTTGTGCCTGGCTGCATTTCTAGCTGGTGGAGAGTGACCTTGATCTTCTCAGCATGTTTCCTGCACTCCCCAGGTGCTAGGGCTAAGGGTCTGAGCCACTAACCCAGTTTTAGAAGGTTCTGGGGATTGAACCCATGAATGAATGCATTTCTATGGAATGTCTACAACTGTCAATTTCATAGACACAGAGAACAGACTGGCAGCCACCAGTGGCTAGGGGGCTGAAAAAATGAGGACTTGCTCTATATACAACAAGTTACAGTTATACAGTCCCATTTACCTAAGATGGATAAGTTCTACAGATCTGCTGTGTGGTACTGTACTGTTCTTGACAGCTCATTAGACAATGCACCACATGTTTAGACAGTTTTAAAATCACACACACATATGTATGCACAATTATATAAATTTTGTGTCATTAAAAACATAAATACTGTTTTCTTTTTATTTGAAAAAATAGTAATTGGTCATTTAATATAAGCACCAGTATGGGATAAGGTTGAAAGCAATTTTAAAATTGGAAATTTGAGATAGTTTCTGAACTTGAATTACGCTTGGCAAATAGCAATTATAGTTATTTGAGAAATCTTCCAAAATGTGTATATATATTCCCTATCTTTTCAAAGTATATTTACATCAAACTGCCAGATGTTAGACATGTGTGAGTGCTCATATGCCTTACCATTAGTATAAATTGCAAATGCTTAGCACTTACATACCACCTTACAGAAAAATCAAGTATCATAAAGTTAACCATATTTGTTAATCATTGTAGAAAACAGGTTTATTGTTTATTGCACTGGTAGGTTGGAAAAATCGAACAATTTGCTATTCACAGAACATTTAAGAACACTTTTCAATGAATAAAAGAAAGGAAAAGAGGGGAGAGAGGAGAATAGGAGAGAAGACATAAAGACAAAGACACACACACGCACTTGCATGCTCACACACACAAACGAGGAGGAGGAAGAGAGAGAGAGAGAGGGAGAAGGAGGGAGGGAGGGAACGAAGGAGGGAGAGAGAGAGAGACAGCCTATTTTTCCACATTCTTTTCATGATGATCACAGAATATTGTGAAGCTTGGCAGTAAATAAGGAATAGTTGTCTGCCCTGGCTTTGCTCATGAATGACAACTGTCACTGTACATATAATCAGAAGGCCAAGAGGTAGAGTATATCATTGTTCTGATGACTCCATATATAATTAGCTATGACACAAAGGCAGTTCTCTATTCTTATGACTTCAGTGGAGTGGATTTCATAAAGGAAGAGGCACATTCTTTCACAGTTGGAGTTGGCAAGTTGATTTCTTTGTTCATCTCTGTAACACTACTTAAAATGATGTCAATTAACTTCACTTGGTCCATCTTACATCTCATATTGTCTTTCATAACTTGGTTTCGGCTCAAAAGATGAAAGGGAATAAATAGTTAATATCTGAATATTTTATTTCACATATTGAAATTTAAAGCAACTAATTCCTAGTTTTTACATATTCATGACCCCCAATATTTTTATTAAGTTTTATGAATTGATCTACCTGGTGCTTAAGTTGGTATAGATATTAGTTAGAGGTTATTAACATAGACCTAGGAGTTATAATATTTTCCCTACTAAGAAGACTGGAAATGAGAAAATATCTGGAGAATGTATCATTTAGTAAAGTGATGCATACACACACACACACACACACATATATATATGCTTTTAAGACAGAATTTCTTTGTGTTACAGCAGCCCTGGACTCACGTTGTAGACCAAGCTGGCCTTGAGTTCACTGAGAGCACCTGCTTCTGCCTCCCTAATGCTGGGATTAAAAATGTGCACCACTACACTAGTCTCTAAAATAAATTTTTTGTTCTATTTATTCATTGAGTTATACACACACCAAGAATTCTTGGCACATAGTATGTTAATCTTTACCAAATCCTTAAGAAAATAATCTGTACTACCAAATTCATCTGGTATTAATATTAACATTAATATTAATACCAGGTGAATTAATTACATTGGTAATAACTGGTAATAACATTAATATTAATGTTAGTTACAGAAAATGAGAGACAGCTTCTTTTAACTGTGTTTTCATTTTTTGAAATAGTAAGTAACTTAAACAGATTATTTGAAACATGTCACATAGCATTCTGATAAACATCAAACCAAGCTCATCAATCAAATTATGTTAAAAAAATCCTGCAAGTTCACAATGATTTTTCTTTCTCTTATGATTGTTTGTTTCTTACCTGTCAAGATGAAAAGGAAAGCAGTGGTGTGTACATGATGGGGCAGTTGTGAAAACAGAGCAACCCATTCTAACTAAATTCTCTACTGGAAAGAAGAGAATCTTTCACACATTTGATTAGAGTAACCCCATTGAAGAGCTGTAAGCTTGGCTTAGAATTAAGTTAGCCAGTGCATTTTAAGATGGCTGAATGTTGCTTTGTGAAGTAGTGACAATATGGTTGCTAGGAAAATGAATTTCTACTTTCTTTCTTCCCTGTACACTTGAACATGCAACTTCAATTGTTTGCACAGCATCAGATCCCCCATCAGCATGTGCTTCTGCGATGCTATCTCTGAAAAATCAACTCCCAAAGCCTTCGATGTGCCTCCTGCAGCTTGTATTCTGCATTCGAGTAGATGAGATAAGGGCAGAGGTGTGTGCTAAAATATTCTGCAACCGTCAGCATGTAAAACACCTCATCGGTTCAATTCTCACTGTAGTTATCTGCACATATCATCTAGAGCAAGCGAGCCAAGGAACTTCATAATGTAATATATAGGAGGAAAAAGTAAGTAACACAGATAAGGAGAGATCGAGGCTGCTTCTCTCTTTTCCTTATGTGTAGATATGTATATATTTTGCTAGCACATTAGAGATAAAGCTTTCCAATAACTGAGTTAAGTCCACAATTAAAGAGACTGCTAGTGGTATTTCAGAGATGAAAAACTATGAATGAACACATCTTTACAGAGTTCCATGCTTTATTTAATGCCATTCAGGATTCCTGATGATTAGGGGAAAATAAGTAGTTATATTTTATAGTAAAGCGTACACATACCTCCCCCACAGGCCTCTGAGAAATTATAATTTTCCTCTGTAACAAGAAACGTATGTGTTGGCTTAATATTATAATACAAGCTAAAAATATGAAGCCTTTTAGTATTTTTGTGTTAAGTTGCTTTATTTGGTTAATGTTACCAAGCAAACATAATCTCAAATAGCATAGTTGTTGGGTTTATAGCAAAAAAAAAAAGTAGGTAACACCTCAAATTTAGATAACTATTGCCTTTTATTTCCTTTTACTTAAAAAGTAATCAAATTAACTCATTATGCTTCAATATATTCTATAGACTTTTTAACCCTGTTGTTTTAAAGAGGATATTTATGGAGATCCCAAAGTAAATTGTTAAAGATCCTGTGTAAGTGCTTTAACATTAGAGTGAATTTATCCAAACTGATCTGTGATTTCCTGTGAATTACAGAGTAGCTTACAGTCCTCACTCAGCCCCTTTGTGGTTCCCCTTATGAAAGATAGGTGTCCCTCAGATGTCTGCATGTCTCAGTGTACACATGGTCTTGAGCAAGTGGTGAAAGTAGCCACTCTCTGCTGTGTACCCACACTTGTCTGGTTCAGCTGGACAACCATCTGCTGTGGTCTTCTTCCCATTCTCTTTTGGATTGCTTTCTCAAATTTGAAAATGGTAGCCTGATTGCCCAACACTTCTCCAGATGGCTGCTGGATCCTTTTATGTGGCATCTATCAACAACATTTGATGGCTTATTGAAAGTTCATTTAAGGTGTTTGCAAGTCAATTACTTGATCATATATCATATCATATCAGAAATTGTATTTGGGGAAAAATATTATCTCAGATTTTAGAAAGGGAATAATTTGGCTTACTTTGAGGAAAGAAACAAAACACATTTATATCTTTTCAAGAGCAGATGACTACTCCTAAAGTGTTAGCTAGTCAAAATTGTACCTATTTTTATGTCTCTTTATTGACTAAGACAACATTTTAGGGGAAATAGCATCCTTACATACAAACTTATCTTTATTTCTTGAAAGACACTGTGTGTGTGTGTGTGTGTGTGTGTGTGTGTGTGTGTGTGTGTGTAATCATATATATAATTAAATTTCTCTGAATAATGAGGCAGCAAAACCTGCTTGTAAGGATAAATTCATAAAAAATATTGGAATCAGTAAAGGCAAAGAATATAGAAACTTTTGTGACTACAAAGATTATATGTCCTTATGTGACAAAAAGTAAATAAGGAAAGATGTTTTATCACCATTTATTTTGCTCCTTTACTAAAGGATATCAATAGTTTGATGTATTGGGTAGCACAAAAAATTATGATCACTTTATTCATTGATGAGCATGAGAAGTCTGCTGTCCCATTCTTTCTACCTAAGTTATCTAATATGGCTTCCCCTTCATCTTAGTTCTAGCTCATCACTTCTCATTCATACATTTGTTTTCACTTCGCATTTACTGAGTACATGCCATAAGTCTGAAAGGGATGATAGGTAATTTAGTTAGGACCATGTGGACTCAGACAACTTTTAGTGAGAAAGAAGGCTTATGAATGAATAATTACAGTAGAATGTGATGGGTACCATAAGAGAATCGTTGTAAGGGGTACAACACCACAGAAAGACCACACGTCAGTCTTGTGGGACCTAATGTTAGTAACATCTTCATATCGTTTGATGGCTCACTACTTTCACAGAACCATCATCTCCTGAATCTTTAACTAAGATTCATGATTCCTGTTCTGTGATGACATTTGTCTTCTGAGCAGTGCAGCGAACTTGGTCCAGACCTTAAGAAGTCATAACTGAAACAGGAAAATAACTGTCAGCTACTCTCACGAATGCTCAGCTTGTATGACATGTTTGTGAATCATTTCTTCTTTCTTTCTAATGTGAAAAAAGGGGGATTGGTTCATAATTCTTTTGTGTTTTCTACTCATCACTTTGATCAAGCTTTATCTCCACAATGGGACCATAATCTAACCTTATAAATAGATGATTATTTTATGTCAACTTATTTGTGTGCACGTGTTCTGTGCATGTTCATGGTGCCCATGTGTGTATGTGTTGGCCAGAGTACGTGAATGATGACCTTGGATGCCCTTCCTTTTTAGCAGGTACATAATTTTTAGTTTTTATTTTTGTTATTAAATTGTTTTTTAAAGATGGGATCTCTTTGCAGACTAGGAAGCCCTGACTATAAGGACAGCCTGGACAAGAGCCCCAGGAACCCACATTATCTTATTTCCTTGGCAATGGGATTACAAAAGCCAGAACACCTGTTCGTTTTTGTTCATTTTTGTTGTTTTTTTAGTTTTGTTTTGTTTTTAATGTGGGTTTTGGAGATCAATCTCAGGTCTAACTTATTAGCTATCTAATCAATTTTCTATGTATATATTTTGCAAAGTGTTTGTTCTACAATGTTACTGCCTTAAAAATAGCAACAAATTCTCTTACAGTTGTCACAGTAGTCATATAATCATTCCCAATTAAACTTATAAATATATCAAATAAGATTGAAATGACATTTAGTATGACAGCTATGCAATGATCTGAATTATTATAATGAAACTGAGGGCCAAGCATGGCTATTTTCACTCATGGGCCACCATTATCGTAGCCTACTCTTTAAGTTTAAAGATAGCAGGTATTGTGACCATTTGGTAGAAAAATGAAATCCTAGGTTAATAATTAGTGAGCAGATAAATTAAGTTAATGTTGTATGGAATTCTACTCCATGTTTCAATCCATTAACAACATTCTAAGAAAACTTAGAAGAGCTATTTAAAACTGGACCAAGCCTTGCATTAGCTATGTGAAAGCTATATACAACCAATTTTAATTGGTTTTTCCCTATTAGTTTTCATTACTGCTGTGGAACTGTGGAGGCATGTCATTGTCACCTTGAAAATCTATGTCAGTCTCACATTCATAAGCAACAAAGGTATGCACGATTTGGAAATATGTTATGATTTGTTTGGGCCACATAAATATTTCAAATCTACTTAAAGTCCCTTTTAGCTCCCATGTGTACTGAGACAAAATAGTAGGAGACTTTAGAACACAGAGCTTTAGTGCGAGGGGGCATGTGATCCTCTAACAAGATGACTTCACATGAAAATGCTCTTAGATGTTTTGGGGGAACAACAATTCCTAATTCTGTCTTCTCTGAAGTTATATTTGTGGAATTCAACGCAGTCATTGCGATAAGAAGACATCTGAAACAGGACTCTGAGAACAGAATATCACAAGCATACATTAGTTGTTCTAAAAGACACCTGGTCTCCTTATAGTGCATGGCCCACGCAGGGTGTCTAACTGAGAGATAGCTGCTATCTAAGAGATGGCAGTTTCTTGGCAATACAATAACCTTTGAAGAACAGTCTAAGTATTCAAGACTTGATCTGTCTTCACACTGCAAAGCCATGGCTTGGAAGTCACTTCTTTACTTTTACAACTGACCCTATTTTTTTTTTAAAAAAAAAAAGATTCATATCTCTTCAGCAAATTTTTAATCAAAGAAGAACAGGATCTTTGAGTAAAAGGCTAACTACTGAATACCCATTAGTTTGCTCTTTGAAGAAAGAAAACCAAAGGAGGAAACAGCAGATGTAGCTTAAAATATTTTTGATACCCACTGGTTTCTCTTCACCTGGTTGCCACTGGAGCATCAGTTTTTGTTATCTTTGAAAGTGTTGGACTGGGTGATGGTGGCACACACCTTGAAGCCCAGCACTTGGGAGGTAGAGGCAGGTGATTTCTGACTACAGAATGAGTTCCAGGACAGCCAGAGCTATACAAAGAAACCCTGTCTC
>NW_022196898.1:66167215-66175728 GCF_008632895.1 Mastomys coucha | reverse complement strand
AAAAAAACAAACAAACAAAAAAAACCAAAAACCAAAAACCAAAAAGAAAAAAAAAAGTGTTGGATAGACATCCCCATTTCACCTTCACCAATTTGCCATTATCAATGTCTGCTGGTCTCTTTGAAGCATTACTGTATGAAAGATTTTATAAACTGTAATTATGTTTTCTCTTTATTAATATTTTTATACTTTTTAATATACCACGAACTTAAAGTACTTATCACTTTTTAGATTGTTTTAGTTTTTTTTTTTTTTTGCTTTTGTTGAAATAGAGGGTTATGTCTTGTGTAGTGCTTGGCATATTGAGAAGTAAATGAATGAGAGAATGAGAGAAATCAAACTTCATGACCCTTTCTTTGTGCCTGTTACAATTCTTTATGTAACACATTTTCATGAGTGTGAAAAATTATATTGTAAGAATGTTTGCTAGAAACTTAGATGCACAAAACTTAGATGAAAATGATTATTCACTATTATTTCTGATGGAAGCACTTGGAACTATATCCCAGCTCCTCAGATTTCAACATGAAAGGACAAGGTTACCATTACACTTTACTTTCTCCTTTAGCATCCTTTACATTTTTATCAGCTTCAGGAAAGGAGAAATGTGTGAGAAAATATGCCAAGAGTTGACACACAAAGGGATATTTTAATAATGAAGAAATGTGTCAGTTTACTTTACCATAGATAGATTGTTCTTTCAAAATATCATGAAATTGACATGAGGCATAGTAATGTTTGAAGTTCTAAACAAACAAACAAACAAACAAACAAACAAAAAGTACACTGTGTAGGGGATTGTATAGTGAAATAGGTTTATCTCTATGGGTGCTACAAAAGGAGATGTTAACACTGTAGAAGCACTACCCTTCAAATGCATATATATATAAAATAGCTGGTGTCTTATAATTAACTGTAATTCTAGTCAGAAGGCCAGATGCTTATCTTTGTAAGGCCAGTTTCAAAGTATATCATGCATTCCTGGAACTGCCCTGATTAAGTTGAAACATTTGCTTGAATGATGGGAAAATGCTAACATATTTAAGCCCAATTTTCTTCCTATCGCCTGAGGAGTTTTATAATACACTCCCTTATTTTGCTTTTTGAAGGAGGATACTGTATTTTATGCTTCATCACACATTCTGCAACATCCCGTATGCACTGCCCACCTTGCTTTACGTCATCCATATTTTCATCTATGGAACGTAATGAACATGTGCAGCTACATTCAAATTTTGTAACAATCTGAAGCAGGGTAACTGACTTTCATGTCGTCTTCTGCGCTTCACTGATCTGGTAAGTAAGTGTAGACCTTCCTTTTGTATCAATTGGGTTCTGTGGCTGAAGCTGTGAGGTGGGAGGAGGACATGTAAACACCATAGAAACTCATCAATGGTTTGTAATGATATTCACCTGTGGCAGAGGTTTTACAGTATTTTCCTTTGCAAAAATATAACTACTCTGGGGGTTACTTTTAATTGTTGAAAGTTAAAGTCAGATTTACCGCCTAATTCGTCAATGATAGACAAAGAAAAATAGGACATACTTTGGCTAATCCCCAAAGAGACATTTGTAGACTTCACGCATCTTCACTGTTTGCTTTAAGGAGGCACAGAGCGGCAGGATGAAGAAAAAGAGTAAACAGAGGCTTTCATAGTGAGTAACCTTACATTCCACCCTTCCTGCATTGCGTGAATTGGTACAGCTGACAGTATCTGTAAACAGGATTTTGTTATTTATAAAATGTGAAGAAAAAAATAATGGCATGAAATCCTTCTAAGTGAAACAAAATAATGGCCAATGAACTATTGTGCACTATGCATGCAACATAGTAGGAACTCGGTAAGTTATAGCTATCAGCACAATGTTTATTTGCAACTAACATTGTTTTATAGTTAATCATTGCCAGAGAATAAATAATCTTGCAGCATTCCAGTGTGAGACAATCATGTAGAGAGTAGAGCTCATCTGAACCTGGGAGAATGCCATATTGTACGGGCAGGACCCTTCTGCACCTAGTTTAGAAGTAGTTAATCTACTCATGCAAGAGATGCTTGAGCTTGCCAATCGGTCATATTCTCAGTTCTGTGTGGAGAGATATTTTCAGTCACAGTTTGCATGTTTGAGGTTTAATTGATGTTCTTTTGAAGATGAGATTGTTTTGGAGATAAGGTGGAAGTTTTCTTGCAGGATGACAGCAGGAACAGCCTTGTAATCAAATTTATACAGAAAAAGAAATGGCCATGCCCTTGTGCATATAAAAGGCACATGAATGTGAAAATAAGTTATTTTAAAGTTAATGTAAATACCAGTGTTAATAACCAGACATAAAGTTGTGCTCCAAGTTTCTATTTCAGAAGGGAGAAAAATAATTATATGTGTTCTTGTTGTGTTATGCTGAAACATTACTTCTATGTCAAATAAAGCCTTAATGTAGCTAATAAATTAACTCTTATAAGATTAGCCAGCAATCGATTGAGGAATAATAATGTTAGGAGTAAACTTTATGTGGACAAGGAATACTTTCCTAGTGACCACTTTTGTCACTATAATTATGATCATAATGACAAATTTGTGAGTAGGAACCATATACATGCTGACCTTCTCCCGAGCTTCAGAGAGATTATTGTCTGCAGGGCTTCTGAGGGAGAAAAAAAAAACTGTCACACTGAACTGAGACTGAAGGATTCTCACAGCTCCATGTCTCAGCATTATTTGCATTTTTATTTTTTATTTACCTCCGGCTAGCTATCTGAGACACAGTTTCACTGTGCAGTGGAAGCTGGCTTTGAAGTCATGACCATTTGTCCCCCAAGGGACTTGGATCCCAAGTGTATGTCACTGTAATCAGTACACTGTGGCGAGGTGCTTTAAAGTAAAGAGGAACTGACTCAAACACCGCTTGTATGTTATCTCTTACAGCATTAAACTTGGAATTCAATTCTATCATCAACTCAAAAATGGCAATTTCAGTGTAGTCTTTTCTTATACATGGGTCCAGAATCCATCAGGACCAAGGGAGAGGTCAGGGTGGGTGGGAGTGGTGTGAGGGTAGGGGTGGGGGAGGTAGTATCCCCTCTGAGTCTCCATTCTTAATCAAATCATTATCAGAAAGTAATGGAGGATTTTGGAGTGAGCACAGAGATATATTTCACAATGGCCAATTGTTCTTCCTAACCTTCCAGAACAGCATACGTTTAGTTTTGATATCAATAAGACATCTCAAATTCAGAACCAGAACCCCACTATTTTAGAGATATAGGTCTTAAAAGTACCTATGGTGGCACAAGGTGATATAAATAACATCCCTAACGTCCCTAATGAGCTGTTTTTTTTTTTTTCTTTTTTTTTTTCTTTTTTTTGTATTTGCTAAGTTAAGGACACTTTTGGTTCTTAACATGTATCATCCTTGGCATCTTTCTTTATCTCTCATTTTATTTGAAGATGGACAAATGTATTTGATGGACTTTAAGTCCCGGGACCTCAATTTTAAAAACATTTAAAGGTCATGCATTCCATATTTCTTTTGAATACTGAACTTCCTGGGAAAGACAGGATAACAGGACTCGCAGTAAGCATCGCAGCTACACAGTGGAGATTGGAATGCATTGCTGTTGACTGAGAGTGGACACTTGCAACTCTCAGCTTTCTCCTGTTAGAACACGACAGAGTGGCCACTTGAAGGAAGAAATGAAGGGAGAGTAAAGGCACAAGAACTCATTGAATACATTATGCTCTAAGATCAAGAATTGGCAAATGGGACCTGATAAAATTACAAAGGTTCTGTAAGGCAAAGGACACGGTCAATAGGACAAAACAGCAAGCAACAGATTGGGAAAAGATCTTTACCAATCCTATATCTGATAGAGGGATAATATCCAATATATACAAAGAAATCAAGAACTTAGACTCCAGAGAACCAAATAACCCTATTAAAAATGGGGTACAGAGCTAAACAAAGAATTCTCAACTGAGGAATACTGAATGGCTGAGAAACACCTAAAGAAATGTGCAACATCCTTAGTCATCAGGGAAATGAAAACCAAAACAACCCTGAGATTCCACTTCACACCAGTTAGAATGGCTAAGATCAAAAACTCAGGTGACAGCAGATGCTCGCAAGGTTGTGGAGAAAGAGGAACACTCCTTCATTGCTGGTGGGATTACAAGCTGGTACAACCACTCTGGAAATCAGTTTGGTGGTTCCTCAGGAAATTGGACATAGTACTATGAGAGGACCCAGCTATACCACTCCTGGGAATATACCCAAAAAATGCTCCAACATGCAAGAAGGACACATGCTCCACTATGTTCGTAGCAGCTATTAAAAACAATGAATTTATGAAATTCTTAGGCAAATGAGTGGATCTGGAGGATATCATCCTGAGTGAAGTAACCCAATGACAAAAGAACACACATGGTATGCACTCTCTGATAAGTGAATATTAGCCCAGAAGCTCAGAATACCCAAGATACCATCCACAAATCACAAGAAACTCTAGAAGAAAGAAGACCAAATTGTGGATACTTCATTGCTTCTTAAAAGGGGGAACAAAATACCCATGGCAGGAGTTGCAGAGACAAAGTATGGAGCAGAGACTGAATGAAGGACAATCTAGAGACTGCTCCACCTGGTAACCCTTCCCATATTCAATCACCAAACCCAGACACTATTGTGGATGCCAGCAAGTGCTGGCTGACAGGAGCCTGATATAGCTGTCTCCTGAGAGGCTCTGACAGTGCCATACTAATACAGAAGTAGAAGCTCATAGCCATCAATTGGACTAAGCACAGGGTCCCCATTGAAGGATCTAGAGAAAGGACCCAAAAAGAGTGAAGGGCTTGCAGCTCCTTAGGATGAACAACAATATGAACTAACTAGTACCCTCAGAGCTCCCATGGACTAAACCACCAACCAAAGAGTATACATGGTGAAACTCATGGCTCCAGCTGCATATGTAGTTGAGGATGGCCTGATCATCAATGGGAGGAGAGGCCCTTAATCCTGTGAAGGCTCTATGTCCCAGTGTAGGGGTATACCAGGACCAGGAAACCAAGAAGCAGGAGATGGTGGGTTGGTGAGTAGGGGGAGGAGGGAGGGAACACTTTTTTTTTTTTTTGGAAGGGAAACTGGGAAAGGAGATATCATTTGAAATGTAAATAAAGAAAATATCTAATAATTAAAAAAAGAACTCATTGAAATCAAGACCACATTAAACTCCAAGTGCACTTCTACTCTATGAATTTGTAGCAGAAATTTTAAACTTGCCCTACAGAGAAACTCACATAGATGTTTCGTTGATTCAAATTAGGTGCCTTGGGGAAAATTTAATAATCATAGCAAAAACTGATTAATAATGTAAGAATCACCATCATCATAAATCACTTGTACAGATATGAATGTGTTCAATACATACATTTACTAATACATAAATAATTTTTTAAAACCTAAAACTCAAGGAACTTAAATCTTCATGCATTGTTTAAAAAAAAAGTGGCCATATGTTTCAGAAAGTGATTTATTATGTGTATAGGAAAAGAGAAGAAAATGCCTGTGTAACATGAATTTTAATACTTAAATTTAGTATAATTTTCTATTACAATAGGCATTGAAGAAAGTTTCATATGAATGTCCTTCTTATCCAAAAAAAAAAAAAAAAAAAAAAATGGAAAAGCAAATAAAGGAAGCAGAAGTTACATCTTTAACCCAAATCCTATTTTTATTATATGGGTTTATGTTTTTTCTTTTTCTGTTTTGTACAAAAAATACTCCTAATTTTATACTAATAAACAAGTGACATCAAAGACACAACAAACAAAAACAAAACAACCAAAAACCCCTGTCATCTGCATGTCTACTCCATGTTCCAAGTATGACTTTGGCAAATAGTCTGTAATTAACTTAGATCAAATTTTTGATTGCAAGTAAATAATGCTATGATTCATAGGGCAGACATTGGTTTTCCAGAGAAAGAAATATAATTCACAATTGAGAATTATCAAAACCATCCACTTATGGTTTTAAATGTATCTAAATAGTTTTAACTAGTGTACAACACATTCCTCTGAGACACCTGAAAATCCAGGTCAAAAATTAGGAAGAGTTCAGGATAAACTACAATTAAAGTTATAAGTCAAAACATCATTACCAATGTGATCTAAAGTTCCTCTTAAAAAAAGCAGAGCATAACCCATAAAAGGTTATAGATGATAGCTCTATATTTTAATATTATTTCTACATCAAACTAAGATATTGAGGCACAGTAGAGATCAGATATTTTCTAAGTGGTCGTTTTACTCTGAGATAGAAGATTATCAAATGGTGATGTTTTGATATAGTCCAGCTTTGGTTTGCAAATTTAATTCTCATTCATTTGTTTATGAAGATAATTTGGAGGAAGGGGGATGCAGCTCCATTATCTTAGTTAAGATTGCTTGCCTAACCAAAGAGTACACGTGGAGGAACCCATGTAGCAGAGGATGGCCTTGTCATACATTAACAGGAGGAGAGGCCCTTGGTCTTGTGAAGGTTTGATGCTCCAGTGTAGGGGAATGCCAGGACAGGAAATTGGGAGTGGGTGGGTTGGTGAGCAGGGGGAGGGGGGATAAGATAGTGGGTTTTTGGAGGGGAGACCAGGAAAAGGGATAACATTTGAAATGTAAATAAAGAAAATGTCTAATAAAAAAAAAAGAGTGCTTGCTTAACATACAAGAAGCCTTGGGGCCAATGTCCAGCATGACACAATTGTGACCTGGTGATGCACTCAGGAAGTGGAGGTGAAAGGGCCAGAAATGCTTGGCTCCATAATGAGTTCCCAAGGACAGAGTAGAACAATATAAGATTCTGTCTCAAACAAATAAAATAATGGGATTTTATTTATTAATCTTTAAATTCTACAAATACCATGAATAATAGAAAAGGGGTTAGAATGATTTGAATATTGTTTAAATGAGCAACTAGAAATGTTTTTTAATGACTTCTCTTGTTTTGTTAGTTTTTGTGGAATTATTTAAAAGAGCATGTCAGCCTCATAGTTTCATGAATCACCAAGCTAACATCAGAAATTATCGCTTATAATGTACACAACTCATTTGGATCCTGAAAAACAGATCTTGTAGCAGTATGCCATTTCGGTATTCTACTTGTCATTTGAGCTCAGTGCTAAAAGTATCATTTTGCCTTCAATTTACCAGTGACACAGTTGTGCCATTACACTTGAGATGGATCAAAAAGAAAGAACTGGAGTAACAGAAATAGAAGCATTTCAGTCAATACAAGGGCTATAACAAAACCATGATGATGTTACACGTAAATCTTTTATATATATATATATATATATATATATATATATATACATATATATATATATATATTAGATATTTTCTTTATTTACATATAAATTTCTCCTTTCCCAGTTTCCCCTCCAAACAAACAAACAAACAAAAACAACAAGAACAAACCCTTGTTGCCTTCCAGGCAAATCTTAATATGCATGCATTAGGAGTGGCCGCTGTCTGTTTTCACCTTTACTCAGCTCTACTTCCTTAGATTCCCTTTAGTTATCTTCTCTGAACAACCAAACATTTCACATATGCCCTTATCTTTTGAGAAGTGCAATATCAGCCTACTGAGGTGGCTTAGTGATTAACAGCCCTTCCTGCTCATCCTGAGGATTGGGATTAGGTTCCCAGCATCCCATGGCAGGTCACAACAGTCAATGACTGCAGTCCCGATGGACCTATAGCCCGCTTCTGACGTTACAGGCACCAATCATACACACGGTACACATATAAACATGGCACATGCAAAAGACTCACATTGGGACAATAATGAAGTAAATAAATCTTTTGGAAATGCAATTTAAATATTATTTATGAAATTAGAAAGAATGAAATAAAATAATTCAGGAAGATTGCCAACTCTTACACTAGAATAGTCAGTATATTAAAATCAAAATATTCTAAAATTCAGTCTTATTATATAATGCATCTATTTACCATATAGTTATATATCTATTTATATTTACCATTTATATAAACACATATATATAAATTGTAATTATAACAGCTTAAATCCTAGAATTGAAAATCCTAGAAATAATTTCTAATGCCATTCACTCTATACTTTAAACAGAAAATTTTGAAAGAGAGGTTATGTTTTATTTTTCATATGAAATCACAAAATTGAAAACATGAACTATTTAAAACTCAAACTTTTAACTAGTATAAAATAGCATATGTAATGGTTTCATTGTTCATAATTCTCTTTTAGCATTCATCTGTTTCTGTATGTGAAGAGTTTCAAAATAGCATAAGCCAAGACTGCCTAATGAAATGTTTGATCAAATTGAACAACACTGTGAGAAATCAGAAGAGAGATGTTAAGTTATTGTTTTACTGTTGATAAGAATCATATACTTAATAACTTCCAGCTTCCAAGACAATAATTTACATTAAATTGAGATCCATGATTAAAAAGTTATTGGCAGTACAGGACTACCGCATGCCAAAGT
>NW_022196898.1:66090873-66167205 GCF_008632895.1 Mastomys coucha | reverse complement strand
ATTTCTTTTTTTTATCTTTTAAAATTTGTATTAGCATATATATATAATGGGTTTTATGTCCTTTTCATACACATATATACACACATACTGTACTTGGATCATATTCATATTCCTTTCCCCTGTCCCCATCCCATTCCAAAAATTACTTTCCCATAGCTTGTCTTCTGTTTTATTGACTTTTGTGAGTGTATGACCCAATGAGCTTCATTACGGCTATTTACAGAAGTGTGGGCACCTTACCAGAAGAAAATGTCTTTCTGCCCATCGACCATCAATTGTACATATCCTCAGGGAATGAAAGGACCCTCATCACCCCTACCCACTCTCTGACACCATGTGAACATCTTTAAGTGTATGTGGACAAATGTAAATGTAACAAGGTCAATCACTTGACAAAATCTCATGATAGAATTGAGACTTAAATATGAGACCTAAGGCTCCTTTACCTAACATGAGCTAGATCTTGAGAGGGTCACAATGTACTTCTCTTTCATAGAATGTTTCAAATAACAGTCTTCACATTAAAAGTATATATGAAGCATCAGTAGCTGAATGGGAAGTGAACTTCTAGAAGCACACTATCCAACAGAAAAAAAAATAAGTTGAAATCACTAAATTTGCAGGCAACAGTAGGATTG
Organism: Mastomys coucha; assembly: GCF_008632895.1. Taxonomy (NCBI): domain Eukaryota; kingdom Metazoa; phylum Chordata; class Mammalia; order Rodentia; family Muridae; genus Mastomys; species Mastomys coucha. Next base: position 66,166,567 of record NW_022196898.1, on the reverse strand, counting down.
ATTTTGACATTTCTACATCTTATGTATCTTCTCTGCCTAAATAGAAGCTACTTGTTGCTTAATTTGAATCATTCTCACTGATAATATTCCCCTTGTTTAAAGGACTAACACAGTAACCTTTAAATTAGTGTCTATTTAATTTAAAACCAGAATCCATCAAGTGATAGGCCCACTGAAACAGTTTTATTATCATTTCTGGTTAATCTGAAGTGCTTCATCTTCAAATGTTAACTGTCAAAAGAGTGGAGCTCTTTTTCTGTCTGTAAGAATACCTTGGGTTTCCTACATGGCTCTTGACAACTGCGATATCAAAACTGAGTATGTATAGAATGTTCTGGTACTGCGGCTCTTACCTTACTGCTCAAGTTTGGACAGTGCTGCTCACCTCTACTGTGAAAAGGGACAGATTTCTATTTTTAAAGTAAATTTTTGCTCCTACACTTATGTTGGGAATATATTTTAGAGCGAAGGTCAATTATACTTTAGTGGCCCAACTAGCTCACTAGTAACGAATAAGTGTAAAGGCATAATGTTTGAGAGATGAATTCTTAGAGATTATATCAGCATATTGAAGTTGAACATTGAGAGGTTATGTAAATTATTATTTAGCATTTCATATCATTCATTGCGCATTCTGCTCAGACCATTAGCTTTCTATTCTTACATATCAGCAAAGACTGAATTTTTTTTTTAAACTAAGAAATATGATCAGCAAATCTCTGTTAAAGATTTTGGCGTTAGAGGCTGGAGAGATGGTTCAGCAGTTAAGAGCCCTGGAGGCTCTTATAAAGGACCGAAGTTCAGTCCCTGCACCCAGACGGCAGCTTAAAACTGGGTACAACTCTAGTACTAGGATATCACACACACACACACACACACACACACACACACACACACACACAGGCAGAACACCACTGTATAGAAAATAAAAATGAATCATTAAAAAAAAACTAGCTTGGTTTTCAAAAAAGATTCTGACATTCTGCCATGTATGTGACTCAGTTGCTACTCTGACATGTGCAAGAAGACCGCTTAAGGGGAAAAAGTAGGGTTTAAATAGAAAAATTCCAGCTACATTTGTCAATCAGTCAATTCCACATTACTTCCAAGGCAACTTAACTTTCTCATTCCAGTTAAACTCAAAAGCTACCACTTACGCTGTCTAAGGCTTATTTATGATTTTAAAATAGAGAGTGATGTATTCATAGTTCTGTTACTCTTTTGGATTTAAAGTTACACTGCAAGCACGGAAGAAGCTGCTGCAATATTAATTTTCACTTCTTTCTTTGTCTGTCTGTGGTGCAGGGCATTGAACCCAAGAGCTCAACTGTGCTGACAGCCAGGCAGTCTACTATCTGAACTTTGTAGTCACTCCTCTTCCTTGCATATGGGAGCTGGGTTTTAAGTAGTCTAGGCTTTTCGTAACAAGTATTTACAAGAAAATGTAAAAGAAAAATTAATAACATGTTCTCCATCTGAAGATCACATAGGACTTCAGTTCAATAAATTCCCACAATAACTACCTGATATAATGACTTAACCAATAACATTCCTTTCACCATTGAAGTATCTTTTTGCTACATTGTTGTTAAACAGACTTCTAATACACATGCTAGGAAAATGTACCTGTTGCTGCTATATTATGTGAGAATTTTCTTAAAATACAAAGGTATCCTCTTATAGTAAGATTCATCTGTTAGATGAATGAGAGAGATTTTAACCATCTATACTTAGCATAATCTCTCCTCCACTTTCTCTTCTTCCTTTTTCCCCCTCCATCCCCCTTACCCTCCCTCTCTCCTTTGATCTCCTTCTTCTTCTACTCAGTATTATACACCTTGTACGAGGACAAGCTAATTATCCAGTCTTTTAACATGGGGTGGAGTGAAACACCAGAATAAAATGTGGGCAACTATTTTAACTAAAATAATTATAAATTAAATTTTAAAAAAATCAGTTTATATCCTGGAAAATGCTCAACTCTATTCATATTATCATAGCTCCAAACATATCAGTTACAAAAATACTCTATGGATAATATGAGCAATATGTAAGTTCACTGTGAATAAACTCCAAAATAAAGGGAATTGTGCAATGATTTACTTCCCAAATAGAGGTTTTTCTCAGTCAGGCAAGTCATGATTTTTTTAATTTAAAAGCATCTATTATTATAGTCAATACTAAGTTCTAATTGTTCCGATTGTGAATCTACACAGAGAATAAAATATTTGGGTCAGTGTTGCATTAAATCTGACTTTAATTGTGATTTAAAAATAAAATCAATAGAAGCAGTGATTCTATAATTATTAAGGTTGTTATCATAACACAATTGCTAATATAAAAATAAGGCTTTTACGTGAGAGAAAAAATGCTATATTTTCTTTGTCCTATTTAGTGTTGTCTTGGTTTCCTTTCTCAAAGACTGCATGCATGCTAGAAGGGAAAAAGAAAAGACAAATCTGTTTCTAGGAAAGACTTTTGTTTTCATTGTATCTATGATGTCTAAGTGTCTGTTGGTGAACAGCGACCCCCGCCATAATCACCCCACACCATTTAATATTTGCTATTAGCTGCACAGAGTAAGTTCCTTGAAACAAGGCTGTGGCTTTGCATTCTTTTGAATCCCCCACAGAGTTTGTAACAGCTTGGTTCTGAGAAGTCTTACAAGCCATGGATGCTTTAAGGGCAAAGTCTGTTCATGATCCCATGGTAACCCTGGAAGTTAGAAGAATGCCAGGTATATGTGAGGTACTTAATAGATGTTGGTAGATCTGAACGCATGCTTCCTGCATAGACCATGTGGGATAGATACTTACTGATATATTCTGAAAGGCATTCTAACTCTTGAATGCACAAGTTGCTTTAATCTCAGCACGATGGGGGATTGTTGAAAAATGTAAAGGTTGAAGAGGCCAAGTGTGGTTGCATTAAGGCAGATAAACTCAATTAGCATCATATTGGCTACGGTCTAATTATTTTGCCTCTGTCTTTACTATTATAGCAAGAATCTGCTTCTGCACGAAAGAGTGTTTTCTTGTGTAGTCTTAAATGATGTAGACAACGTTACACACATTATTCTTCCTTGAGATGGGGTCTCACTGTATAGCTCTGGGTGGCCTGGTAGACAATATGTAGACCAATTTGACCCTAAACTCAAAGAGCTCTGCCTATCCCTATTCTACTTGTCCTGGGATTAAGGGTGAGCACCACTATGCCTGATAAACTGGTGTTCTTTCAAATAGGCACAGCATCTGTTATTGGTAATGTATTTAATAGGTAATGAGTCTAGAAATGGTTGCAGATGTATTTTGTTCTTCCTAGAACCCTGGGGAGAAGTTTTGTAGCCTAGGACAAAAACTTTGGGGGTGTAGGCACTTTCCTTGTTTCTGCTTTCTCTTTAGTTCAGATTTTACCTTAAAACATCCAGGGTGATCAACTCTACTCATTCAGTGATAGATGCTCCATTAAAAAGGAAGGACAAGTGTGGAAGGCAGGGACAAAACTGTTTTAGATTACTTTCATACCTTACTCACTGCTTAGCTGCACACCCAGGAGAGACAATCCAACGTATAGAATGTGGGGGCAGAGCAGCGTTTGCAATAGCAGTGTCCTCCTAAACATCTACAACTCAAGTGTTTTTCCTGGTAGACCATGGAAACCTTCCTACTGACAGTTCCCTTGATTAACAGAAGTCACTTCCAGCTTCTTAATTTTAGAAACAAAAGGTAAGAAAGACACACAAAAAAGAAAGTTTTGCTCTTTGTGTTTTACAAATACTGACACAGAAACCACCACACCACCTGTAAGACACAAATGAGATTTTCATGCTTGCCACCACTTCTCTGATCCTCTCGGCATGGTCTGACCACCAGAGCATCCTAGTGTTCTGCTTCGAAGTCCTTCTACAATGGAAACTGACAGAGGAAACTTCTAAAAAGACAGAGGGGGAAACTGGAAGCAGGGAAGGTTTCCTTTCTGCACTCGTCTCCACTCTCTCCTACACAGACTGAACTGCTGTTATGAGACAGCATACTGCTAAGTTAATGGAACTTAAAATTTTACAGCAGGTTGCATGCCTGGAGGCACATTATGGGACCACCTGTAAGCATCTAATTCCACTGAAAATAATAAATAATTGCGAAGCATTCCTCAGAGTGGATACGAATCATGTTGCTCATTCCATCCGATGTGAATTATGCTGGAGAGAAGGATTGGGAACTGTACTCTTTCCAACAAATATGAGTAATCCTTCTGCCCACAAAAGGGTCTGCTAAATGCTATGCCAGACACCTGGGTGCCAAATCTACCCAGCCTTGTGTGTGTGTGCGTGCGTGTGTGTGTGTCTGTGTGTGTGGTGTTCAGATTTTATAATCCACCTGGAAACATTACCACATACACACTGATCCATTTAAGACTATTTTTTTTAAAAAAAAATCATTTTACAGTAGAGAATGCTATTTTGCTTCTCTGTATCCAACTTGTTTTCTCTATGAAGATTCCTTCACATATTTTAATGAAAACAGAATGTCAACAAGAATATCCCAAGGATTCTAAGCATTTTGGATGTGTGTGTATGTGTGCTCATGTGCGTACAGTTGTGTGAGTGCACATGCCTAAGCATGCGGAACTGAATATTAACTTCGCGTGTCATCCCTGATCCTCAGGCAGCATTCACCTTATTTTGTGTGACAGGGTTTCTTAATGGCCTAGAACTAATCAAGTGAACTGGGCTGATGGACCAGGGATCCCCAAAATCCACCTATTTCAGCCTTCCCAGGACTGGGATTATTAAATTTGTCTACTATACCCTGCTTCAGGATGAAGCAAGTACTTGTCTGATTGAGCTACCTCACCAGCTCTCATGTGGGACAGCAGGATTACTATGTGCATTTTCAGCACTTCTAAAAAGCTTTTATGGACTGAAAGGTAAAATTAACTTACAATGTAAGTGTATTTCTTACCGTACTTTCACAAGGTAGAAAGAGACAATCTCTGACTAGTCAGAGGTGACATATTCGTTGCTGCCACAAGGCTGGTGAAACTTCACACACACACACACACACACACACACACACACGAAATAGAGAAGGTAGTATGCACATTTCAAAAATCACTCTTATTGTTCACTTGGGCTGAAACTGTATATAGACTTTCTTTTAATTGGGGATTTGGGGTTTTTTATTTCTGACTTTTTTTATTGTTGAGTTTACAAAGTAATATTATATCTCCCTTCCCTTTCCTGCTTCCAAACCGTTCCTATAATACTGTATATAAACTTTATGAATGTACCTTTTGTCTTAGAGAGAACCTAAATGCTGCTCGAATTTTAAGTCTGATTACTCTTCTCCACAATGATCACATGGCATTAAATTAAGAAGACTATACATAAATTATCATTTAAGTCCTGAAGATTGGATTCTCGGTGGTATTAAAGTTGACATTTCCTTTTTATTTGTACTGCACAAAGGGTTAATAAGGTTTGCATAACCTTAGTCTTTGATGGCGTTTCAGCAGGCAAGTTCAGGATTGCTGCCAAAACAGATTTTAACCCTTTTAATCAGACTGTTAAAAGCCATGGGGCACACAGCATAGAGGATTGTACACATAAAGCAATATAACTCCGAATGCAGTTGGACCTGATATCCAATCAAGAGAATGTTCCTAGAGACGCTGGCCATGTTGGTTGCTATGGTGAGTTTTCATATTTTGTGGAAACCACTGCTAGATGTCTTAAAATAGACCTTTGCCAAGAACAACATTGGTCGAGTGGCATATGCTGGCAGAGCATGACAAGGTTGCTCAAATTCCCTTCCTTTGTTTTTCCCTCTCCCCCAAGGGGCAACTGCTCTAGGCACCAGCCCACTAGTCTGGCAGGCTGAGAATCCAGGAACTTGCTGCTAATTACAATGTTGACAATTCCCAACCTGTTTACTGGCGCCAGCAATCAAACTGCATCCTCTCAAGTGAACCAAAAAGCACTCACTGGCTTTAGCTTCCCAAGGTTCCAAGCTGGCTGTATTAATTACTGTTAACTTAAAACTGTACGCTGTTCAGAGGCACCTTAATTAGCTGGTTTGAGGATTGAAAGCTATCCTCTCCACATTTTAACGTATTCTAGTTTTGACCAAATTTATGTGGCTCTTTAAAACATCTTTTTGTGGACAGAAACGTGATTGTTTTAGGTGTGGTCTCTCACAGCCAATGTGGCCACTGTATTGCTTTAAATCATGCATCAATGTAAATAGGAAGAAAACAGCAATCTCTTTTTCTTTCTTTTCCTTTACATTTCCATTTTTTTAAATTTTGACTTGTTTTAAAATTAGGAGATTAACACAGGTATAATTATTTGCAGTTATCATGTAACAAACAATAGCCTTTTCTAGCATTCAGCATTCTTTTGTCTTGCCAAAAAAAATAAAAATAAAAATACCTACTTACTCTATAATTTTTCTAGTGAATATCCATTTGTGACATGTTATCTGACCAGAGACAACAGTCTTTCATCTATAACAACAAAACTCTTCCTTTTCGTAAGTTGGGTGGCCACAACGAGAGGAATCACCCTCAGAGCCCCCGAAATGCTAAGCCCTTTCAGGTGGTCTGTATATGCCTGCCTGTGGCAGAGTCCCATGCAACTGTCAGAAATAGCACAGCAGAAGTAAGCAAGTGCTTTGGAAAATTGAGAATTTTATTTTGACTCTGATCTATTCCAAGAGCCAATCTGTCTTCCTTTATTCAGCAGGAAAGCTTTGAATACCTACAAAATCTAACAGAAGGAAAGTAATTATAACTTTATATTGTACATTAAACGTGGATTTTAAGTTAGGTGAGTGGTTCATGCCTACAATCTTAGTATCTGAAGTGATGAAGCAGGAGAATCTTGAATTTGAGGCCAGTTGGAGCCACACCAGCAAAACTCTATCTCAGCACACACACACACACACACACACACACACACACACACACACACACACATGCACCCACGTGCGCGCATGTATGGTCACATGGTTTTATTTATATTCTTTTGTATACAAATATCATTGGATCAATGCTAATAGCCTTATTTTAAATTCTCTCCATGTGCAAAATATTTACCAGTCCAATCTTTTGACTAGCACTTTCATTGTAAAGTTTGATCCATTGTCTTCATTGTGGTTAAATGTTGATGATTTTCAATTAGGATAAGAGATTTAAATCAATCCATTAAAAGAAGTTTCTCCATTTTTCATTTTTATTTTTTTACAAAATTTTGGCCTATAAAATTTGCCCAGACTTTGAAAATCCTTAAGACTAAGCACACTACAGATCTTTTCAAATATCTGGTGCATTTACACCTGTATAGATTTTCTGTGAGCTTAACATATTTACACTTCTATGAAGTTGGATAAGAAGTCTGGTGTGTGTAAAAACTATAGGAACTTATATCAGATATTATGAAGGGCAATGTTGTCAGGAATACGCTCCATGGAAATGCTGTGTGTTTAGAAGCATGGCTTCAAGAAGGAACTCCATACAATTTCAGTATATTATCCAGACCGTCATGAAGATGCTCTTTCGGTTCTATGGCAGGAGGACTTCATAAGGAAAGTCTGGGAATTGTATTATATGGCAGAGATATTTATCATAGCAGCAAAATTGTGAAGTTATTTCTTGCCTATCCTAAACTCATGAAATTTTGAAGTCTGTGTGGATAAGAGACCGGGAAATAGTTATATCTGAAGAAAATAAGCAACCAAGAGCATATTCTGGGTCCCTGCAAATAAAGGGTAGACTGCAGGAAGAAAAGTATCAACCTTCTCTGTCTTTACATATGGTAATTAGCAAGTAGTCTTCCACCTTCAAAGCTAAAACAATTGCACTGAGTAGAAAAACTGAACTCATAAAACACAAGTACCTGCACATTATATCAGGAAGTAGTGTTGATACACTCTTACAAATTTTCCTTGTTTACCTGCTATCAAAGTGTATTAAAAATGAGACATGTTTTCCAGTAGAATAAAATGATTAAAATGAAAACTCTTGGTTTGAATGTAAACTCTCCCTTAGCCAAGCTTGCCTTTTCACAGAGATGATGTTTCCTGGGATCTGGGAAACATTAAGTTATCCTGTCAGAAGGAAATTTTATGCATGCAAGCTAGGCCCGTTGCACGTAGAGGTGATTCAGATGTTACTGGATGTGAAATTCTATACACCCCAATGTGAATTTCTGCTTAAATAAAAACAGCTAGAAAATTTTAATATCATTTAAACTCACTTTATGAAGTAATTCCTTCTACACCAATAAATTATATAAGCCCAAGATGCCACTGACCATTGCAGCTAGAAAAGAAGGATCAAATTAAAATAAATACAAATATTGCTTCTAAAGGTTCCTGCAATTCATGTTTTCTCTAAGTTGTATTAATGCCAATTATTAACCCTATCAATAAAAGATACTGTGGCCATTCCTTATTGTCTTGTTAAATACGTCATCTCAAACTACAGATTCTTTTATGCAGTCCACACCTTGAAAATTGTTATCGTGATCTGTGTCCCTCAGCCCTTGTATAATTCAGTTGTTGTCTACACAAATTTCCATTTCCAAACGTGAAACTGTCTTCAAAGTGTAACATTAGATACTACTTTTAATAAATAACAGAATCCTGTCTGGGGTAAACAATATTCTTCCTTTCTCTCTGTTTTAGTCTGTCCATCACACAGTTCTACACTTGGCTTTTCAATATCTATATTCACCATCAGAAAGGACCAGGATACATTCTAATACAAGGACAAATAAATGGCTTTAAAGCCATTTATTTATTTCTGCTCCCAGTCAGGTAATGAAATTAGTTGTTACTGAAAGTTCTATGCAAATTTTTTAAATCTATCCTCAATGTTTTAAATGGACTTGCTTTTTAGTATTATTGACCTATATTTGGACACTTTGTAAATGATCTGATTGAAATAAGAGCTGACAATGTATGTTGTCTTCTTTTTAGAAAATGGGTATAATTTTTGAGGTTAGCAGTGAACTTACTGTGTTTGGGATATCCAGGAATGTCTCAGCTTTCAAAAGAAGTGATAATGTAGTCTGCTTTCCTAATTAGTGATGAAAAACATTTTAATAATTGTACAGATACTTAAGCTATGGAAAACTAATTATTATGTTATGTGATATATAACTCTATTGATTAACAGCTAAAGTTTATGAATATTACAGGTAGTTACAATTTTAATTTTAAATAAAATACAATAAGTGATGGACACATGAAATGATTTCCCATTATAGAAGATAAAAGTATTATTTGTAATTTATCAAATAATTCAAGTTTGAATAAAATGTCTTTATAGATTTTCAATTACATGAGGGTTATATATGACAGAGAAAAATGAGTATTTTGCATGTGCTGTTAGTAAGCAAATTTGAGAAGTAGAGTTTATCTTAACATTTAAGTTAAATGCATTCTGTACCAAAGCCAATTTTATAGAACAGCAACTTTTACAATGTTGTCAGATAAAGGAAAGATATGACACTAGTATCAACATATATCCTAAAAACAATAAATGCTTTCAGTAAATTAATTTACATTTTTGAATACCTACTATGTGTAAGATGGTATAAGTAGTTACTACAAAAGTTTCTCATATAGTATTTGAATTAAATTTTCCACACAAATATTGATCCTATAAACAGAATAAGGAGCTAACAACATTGTACTTCCTTTTTGAAATATAATTAAATTTAAGAATATAAACATTTTACAAAGATGAGTGCTTACTCTCTCTCTCTCTATATATATATATGTACATATATATAAAAACGTATATGCACATGTGTGTATGTGTGTGTTTGTGTGTGTGTATTTGTGACTTTGAACAAAGTTGCTTGCAATTTGTTCTCATTAGGCAGAAATACTACTGAGACCATTATGGTTTAGGAAATGTCTAGCATATCATGTGGGCACAGAGATAAAGAATTCCAAGATAACACATTAAAATAAACTTTAAAAATTTTTAACATCTTTTTTTCTTATATAAACAAATATCAAGTCCAGGGTAAAAAAAAAGGTTTTGGAAATATTCCATTTGCTTCATGTTTTAATAATTAAGTAAAAATAATTAAGTATAAATCTTGAGGATCAACTTTTGTCTAATTTGTTTCTTCAGTAGCACTGAGACATCTTAGTAATAGCATTCATCTGCATTTCATCTATATATAAAAGGAAGAGTAAAATTCAGACAGAAGTTCTAAAAGGCTGGTTTTAGCTTTTTATATGGGATTCTGAAAGCCTTAGAAATTGGAGGCCTTGAAAGATCTAAACGGAGATCATCTACTGAAGAGGCCAATGAGAACTGAGAAGCCATTGTGACCAGAGTCTTGTGCCTTACGGAGTCTGAGTTCTAGTTTTTATTCCCAAATCATTTCCAGCATAGGACATGCCACTTCCCTGTGGTAAGTATGATAAAAATTAAAAGAAAAATCTGAAAATTTTTCACAGGACTTAACTTTGATTTAACTTACTTTGTAAAGACAATCAAAGACTGTTAGAATAATAGATATGAAAACAAACTGTGTGTGAACCTCAGTTCAGAATCATGCCAGAACATGAATGCTTTGACAGTTATATGTAAAACTACCCATATAATTTTAAAATATTACTCTAATATATTCCAACTAGGTAGGAAATGATTTTTCTAATGATAATTTTTGATAAAATATTAAGTAACAAATTAGTAACTTTAAATTTTTGACTTGATTGAGCTAGTACTCAAGTTGACCATACATGCTCAATAGATAAAAAGGGCATCATTGGTTCTTATTAATATGTAGGATAACAATGATAAGTACAAAAGGTAAGAAACTATTAACTTTTTAATGATATGCAACTGTGATAAAAATTGTACCATCTATACTTCATTCAAGCTGTAAGTATGTACTATTTTTTTAATTATGCTACTATTGCCTGCACTCTACACTTTGCCATCTCTTTGGGGTATACAATGATGTAAACTAAATATTAATCAAGCATATAGTGGTAGTAATTAGATTATGATTCTGTCCTTTTAGTTTGAAATTAAGCTGGTGAGATTCAGGACTAACTTCAAGGCAACAAAACAAGTGTGACAAGGCTTGTTTTACATTCTTCCAATTGAATATTGAATTAATGGAAGGGTAGATTTTTTAGATTTGAAAAAAACTATCCTGATATATATGTATATTTTACTATATTGCAGATTAGTATGACAACTTAGAGTATATTTTCACAAATACTTGTACAGATATCATTATATATTTAATTGTCTTTGAGGATCAGGTTCTGTTACTTAACTTACATTGTAATTGACCAGGATAGAACAGAATTCCGATTTATGATATAACTAGTCACAGATTTGACACCCAAACAGCAATGCAAATATCACAGTGTGTTTCTTTTATTGCTACTCTTTACTCAATAATCAACTAATTAATGAATTCAAAACACTTTTCAGGAAAATGTAAAACTTTTCAATTTTTCTTTTTGTCTTATACTTTTGTGTATTGATTGCCATGCTTTTTAGTTGAAAGGTTTATTTTACACTTTCCTGCAAAATGTTATGAAGCATTCTTCAATTCAATTCAAGGCTTTTAAGTAATGGTACAACATACAGTTACCCTAGGAGAAAACACACATTTTCATACATACACACACACACACATACACGCACACACACACACACACACACAGAGAGAGAGAGAGAGAGAGAGAGAGAGAGAGAGAGAGAGAGAGAGAGAGAAAGAGAGAGAGAAACTGTACTATAAAATGTGTTACTTAAAACTTATTTATCCTTTATGTTTATAATTGTACAAGTACCTACAACTGAGAGAGGATTCAAGTATTCTAAGGTCATTAGTAATGTTTTAAAAGCAAATTTACTTTGTAGAATGCATGGCTATCTAACATTCTTAAAAATAGCTTTATTTCATTTTATTTTATTTATTTATTTTTGGTTTTATGCGACAGGGTTTCTCTGTGTATCCCTGGCTATCCTGGAACTCACTCTGTAGACCAGGCTGGCCTCAAACTCAGAAATCTGCCTGCCTCTGCCTCCCAAGTGCTGGGATTAAAGGCATGCACCACCACTGCCTGGCTACATTTTATCATTTTTAATACAAAGATAGCTACAACAGTTTTGTGTCAAGAAGATGGCAAATAATTGTGGTCCTCACTTTCCTGTTATCTCCTCTATGGCCTCATCTTTCTCCTCTGTTCTACAAAACCTACAAAAATATTTCCTACTCTTCCCTTCACATTCACGTCCTTTTTCTAATTTTTGCTGTTGAAAATTTAGCATCAGCAAAATGAAATATAATGAGAGAAAAAATAACACAATTGATGGAATTTTCCACTCCTACCACACTACTTTCTCAATGCTTTTGTCTGTTTAGACTGTAGTCAGGAGCTTCGGTTCTAGAGTCACACTGGTGTGATACCAGGAATTTGGTCCAGGGTTAACAATGGCTTCAGAAAATATCTTGGTCCTGGAATATGACTAGCTACAGAATCATATATTTTGTGAAAGTCACTAATAGAGCAGAATATTTTTTTTTTTGGTGTATTAACATAGGAACTATCATGAACGTCTCTGCATCCTGAGTTCAAGTTCCCTGAAATTTTGTGGAAGCAGCAACACCAGGACACAATTCACAACCACAGAGAAGAAAATAAACAAGTTCTTCGTAAAATCCAGCTTCTGTCAGACTCCTTACCTGAGGTGCCGTAGCAAACAATTAAGCCGGATGATCTTTCTTACACCTGTTTATGAATATTATGTATTACAATGTGAATTGATCATCACAAATATAATACACACTCGGATGGAATAGTCCAATACTCTCATCAACAAACCACGTATTGAGGCTATAATCTTTTGAGCATTTAGGCAGTCTTGTTTAAAGAAAAATTAATGATGAAAGAAGCGTTTGTATGTTTTTTTCCATTTCCTTTCATTATACCAGAAGTGATATTATCCAGCAAACAAAGAGCCTAAGCAGTACCTACAATTGCTTAAGGAAATAGAAGTTCTCTTCATTTCCTAAGGCAAAGAAAATATTACAAAGATGACGCCTGTTCTTCTGGAACATGGACCTTAATGGAAAACTGATTATGACTACTTAGTATCTCTGAATTCTAATGTGAAACCCACCAACAAGCACTTTGCACTTCTTTCCTGTTGGCTAGAAATACATACAGTGTAAAAGCACTGAGTGGTTAGTTGTGATGAAATTTTAAAAACTATGCCTTCTGATCTAAAACAATAGGCTGTCTGGTCACAAAAGCAATTGATCACAGTCATCTCCAGTTAATAAAGTTTGGGTCGACTTGCCCCTTTTTAAAAAATACCTGGATTGGGGAACTGCACCTGCCCCCAATAATCTAAAACAGAAACCAGTTCACTCAGACTGACACCTAATGGAAACTTTTATAAGTAAATAATTCTTCAAGAGAAAAATTTAAACCACGCAATCAGAAGAAAATCAAAACACTTCGTTTGTCATAGCATGAGGAGAGGCTCCATTCCCTTTCAATTCCTATTATTCCACTCTAAAACTTATTATTCATTTATGAAGCGATTTCAATCATGAGCTGAAGGGCCAGGGCCAAAGAACTGAATGAAATAGCTTATTTTCCAAAAAAGAGCTTGCTTCTTCCTACAACAAATGATAGAATATGACATCTTTCATTTCGCCTTCTAGTACCAGGCCTTCAGCTCTGTCTGCCCTGAAACCTTCCACACTTAGTCAACCAGGATGAGACTAACTTTCCAGGCAAAGCTAGTAGCTAGTCCACACCACTTCTCTCTACTTTTCTAATTTCCAGGGAAACAATGGCACCCATAGACACCCTGACTGTTGATAGATACTTAACAAGCACAATATTTAATAGTCTTTAATCGCCAATTGGTAGATCCCTAAGAAAGTCGGTTCTTGGAACAATGAAAGAACGTTTTATATATGTGTATATGTATATACATATATATACATATACACATATATATATGTATATATATATATATACACATATATATTTGATAGTGACAGAATGTTGCCTGCAAAGACAGCTTCTGTTTGCTTCTTCACCCCATTGTGAAGGCTTATTCCCAGGAGTCTGAACAGGACCACACCCGTGTCCCCTCTTATCAACATAGCTACAATACAAGTGTTATCAGTCTAGATAGATAGCTTGGGACTCATCCAGAGGCCAGACACATAAGAGTAAGAAAAGGGAAAGAGAGGTCTGGCAAGGGGGATCTTTCATTACAGATGTAGTGCTGGAAGAAAGGGGAGACCTTAAATGGGGAAGGCTGTTTTCCCAGGGCTCTTGCAGTGTCTCAAGGGTTTCAGCTTGCTCTTGTGGGCAAGGACTCAGTAGAGACACCACAAGTCAGTCCTGCAAGGTGAATGGCAAGTACTCCAGAGGAAGAAGTGGCTGGGCGCTGCTGAGCTTAGAATGGGTCCCGGCAAACCCACAAGGGAGAGCTGCTTTCATTTCTCCAGCAGCTTCGACTTCTCTGGAATTCAGTCTTCTTGGCAGCCAGTCCCTCAAGCAAAATCAACCCGCACCGCGCAAGGGGAGGAAAACTGGTCTTAAGTCTAGCCGCGCCTGGTGGAACCTTCTGGGAATCTGAATCGCTCTTGTCCCAGCGTTTTTCCTCCCACCTTTGAAGCGCCACCACCCTAGGAACCTACAGCCTCCAAAGACTAAGAAAAGCAAATTGCACAGCCAAGAGGTCCGCTGACAGCCAGGGCTGAGTTCTCCAGCCTCTGCCCTTGCCTTCCACCACGGTGGACTATATTTTCCAGCTCCAAAGAACACCTTAAACTCCTGCTAGGTCCGCTTGTCCCGGGAGTGCCCTGGCGTGATGGAAGGGGTCGCGCCAGCGATTGCTTGCTCCTCGCTAGGAGGGGACGTATCCACATTGCTTTATGGTCCATTAACATTATAAACAGAAGAGTGGAGGTTTTTCTCTTCCTCTCATCACTCTGCTGCAAACCGGAGACTGAGAACATATCTTGATTTTGTTGATGTTTGAGACTCATCCCAAAGGCAGAGAGGTAGGGAAGGCAGCGCTGGAGAAGTGTCCCAAAGAAACCGGACATCTGAACAGTCACTGCCTGCCCCAGACTCTTTCAGAAAGGCTCCAGCTCTGTGCCACAGTGCAACCAATCCTATGACCAGCCTGCTTCTCCGCATCTTCGCGGAGAATCCAAAAGAAAATAGGGGTTCCTCTGAGACCCACACAACACTTGTAATCAGAAAGTTCCACCGGGACCTAGCCCCCTGTCCCCCGCCCCTTCCCTAGCACGGTTGCCACGTCTGCTTGCTGAGCAGCTCCGAGGGTCGCGGGTGGGGCTCCGGCTCCGCCCCAGGCCAGAGATTCGCGAAGTCACGAGCTTGGACAAGCTTGCCCGGGGCACCTTCGCCCATGGACACGCCCTTTTTGCCGGGGCCTGCCCCAGGCGACCCTCTCCCCTGCTCTAGCTCAGCGCTCAAAGGTGCTACTAAACTGTTCCAGGCCTTCTAATCCTCTGCAACTTTAGAGAATCTTTCAGATCCGCACTTTGTCACCCTGCCCTCTAGGAGAGGGAGAGAGAGAGGGAGAGACGGAGGAAGAGAGGGAGAGAGAGAGGGAGAGACGGAGAAACAGAGGGAGAGAGAGAGGGAGAGAGAGAGAGGGGGAGAGAGAGAGAGAGAGAGAGAGAGAGAGAGAGAGAGAGAGAGAGAGAGAGAGAGAGAGAGAGAGAGAGAGAGAGACTACTCAAATGGCCCCACAGCCCGGGCTTCAGAGACCCTCTTCCTTTCTCCGCCTCTCTCCTCCCTTCTCCGCCTTGCCCCCCGCCCCCAACCCCGGCGCGCACCCCCTCCCCCTTTTCCTTCTAAAAGCGGTCTGGGTCACCAGAGGTGCCAGGAAGATCCAGAACGAAACCACCCGAGGAAAAGAAAACATAAAAAGTGCTACCTTGGCAACCGGGAGCTTTTAGTGGCCAGCTGGTGGGCTGGGAGGGGCGGCCGCTGCCCGCCTGCCGCTGGTACTCTCCTCGACTACGCGTATTCTTAAGCAATAACAACGTAATCCGTATTATCCACCCAAGAATACCCGTCACCGAAGAGAGTCAGAGGGCCAAGCTGCCGCTGCCTCTGCCTCTGCTACCGCTGTCACTGCTGCCGCTGCCGCCGCCGCCACCACCAGAAAGAACTCTTGCTGCGGAGCCCGCCCCTGGCTAGGGCTGGGCTGAGCTTGACCGGGACCATAAATCCATAACTCGATTTCCCTAAAGAAGGCTCCAAAGCTGTGCTCTGTTGCTTCCTGCCCAGATCTTCCAAATGGCTGTTCTATTTCCAATTCTGAAAGACAAATCACAGAACCAGGCACTTAACACACAACAGACAAGTGCTTTCTTTCCGCACGGAGCAGAGAGTAGGTGCTAAGGATCTTTGGGGAGTGCTAAGCAACCTTCAGTTTACCTGGTGATCACCCAGCGCTCTCCTTGGTACTTGCTCTGCTTCATGCGGACTCTGGTCATGGCCAGCCCACTCTAGGTGCTTTGATTGAGTGTCATGGCAGAGAGCGAACCCTGTAGAAGACATGCATAGTTAAGCACACAAATATTACAAATGTATTTGCCTGGGTGGCTTTAGGAAGAAGTCTCACATCAAGATAGGGTCATGCATTGGTGGAATTTTCAACAGTGTATTTTGGAAATGCATGTTCCAACAAAAAATAAGCAGTCATTCAATTTATTACTTGAAATCAAATACTTATAGATCTGCCAAAATAGGCATCTCCCCTTTGAAGGCCTTAGAGCTATATACAACATAATGGTTTTTAAAGGGAGGGAAAGAGCTTCGAGGCACAAAATAATTAAACCCATTTTCCATACTATCTGAACTCACTAAGTTGACAAGCTGGTAGAGCTTCTAGGGTTTAAGCATCATTTAGAACTGCCAGGATGTTTAATTTCTCAGCCCACCCTTTCAGTACTCACTATGAATACATCACAGTGCAGTGTTGAGAGCACCTTGACAGAAATCTCTTTGAAGCTCTGTCCTCAAGTAAATAATTTTAAGAAGGAAGCCCAACAAAAACTCATTCTCAAAGTGACTAATTTTGACATTAAGAGAAAAATCCCCGATTCTTTGATGATCTATCTACATGGCTCTTACTTGAGAAGCTTTGTCTTAAGACCCTACAGTGGATACATCAATAAATGGGGGGTTTATTGTTCACTAAATAAAATGGACCAGTGGAACACCACCACCCAAGACATGCTGCAGCTCCATTAGAAAGTTCTCAATTTGTTTCTCGCTTTACTTTCAAATACATGAAAGTACATCTGTGTGAGTGGAGGGGAGGAACATGGAAAGATGGCAACAGACATGATTTCTGAAATTATGTAAGTGCAAATAGCTCTTCATCAAGGAGTAATTATGTAACAGTCTCTCCCACCACCACAACTCATCTCTGACTGACCTGGTTGTAATTTAAGGTACTTAGGCTGTGCCTGTTCTCATTATGATTTTTTGATATAATACTTCTGCAGGCAGACCAACTCATCATTTTCCTGACACATTACTTACAAGAAGAAAAACCAACATGAATTCCAGATTTTATGATTTAATGTTTGCCTGAAATAACTCAAAAGAAAAATAGTACTTCCCACCGACTATAGCCTATTTTTGCAGTATCTTTTTAGCTAACTCCATTTACCAAATGATTCAAGCCAGTGAAACAATTAATAAATACTATTTGCTTCCATTACCCAACATAGATATAAAATGGAGCTTTTCTCTGGTACTACAACGAGTAGAAAAAAATAACCAAGAAAGCTGACAGGTTCCCTTTAGTCTGAACTCCTAGAAACAAAAGCCCTTAGGGAAAGTAATGCAATAGTCTATAAGCAAAGTGTGCATTTCCTCCTGAACTCTTTTATTTAAAATCTCAACTACCTCTGAAAGGGAAACAAAACACATTGTACAGATAGGATTTGATTTACTAAATGGAATGGTTTTCAAGTCAGAAGCATGGTCAAGGCACACATACACATACACACACCTCGAATACACATATTCTCCTTCTGCTGTAGAATCACGGCATAAATGCCCACACAGCTTTTCAATGCTTTCCAAGTACTTTCCCTTAGTTTATCACGATTCCGAGAAAATCACACACACACACACACACACACACACACACACACACGAGAACACACACAGAGACCCACAGACCAGCATGCTTTAAAAAAAAAAAATCTGGAACAAGGCAGGCGGTAGGTTTTCTTCCTAACCAAGCAACAGAGTCAGCCCTCTCCCTACATACCAAATGCTCCACACTTCAGCACCTGGACCAGTGGACAGCTCAGCCCAGGCGGACAGCCCGCAGCACTCCCACCAGAACTGACGCTCGGAGCTCTAACCACAGCTCTTGTGCTTCAGCGGGGCAGCCTGACTTACGAGAACACCATTTCCTACGAGACCACTGCCGCTGGGTGCATATTCAATTCAAACCTCCTTAAGCTGTTGGATTTCCCCCACCCATCCACCTTCCCCACCCCCCTCCACCCTCCACACAAAAACGGAAAAGGGAAAAAGCCCAATACTACCAGGGCGTTTGTTGATCAACTTACACTTTCCTCTCGAATATTTAGGTACCGCTATCGGAGCAATAGCAGCGGAGGCTTAGGTCCGCATTAAGTACCTTTGTTCGTCGACTCCTGCAAGCCATGTTTATTAGAATCTACAATTCCCTCGCGCCCTAATAACTGAAGGTGTGTTTTTCGGGCAAGGGGTGCTTTCAGCACCTTTTGATCTCTCAAGGCCACTGTCACTATGGCAGTGTTCCTCTGTACTTCCCCACCCTGTCCCCCACTCCCCAACACCCATCCTAGCTAAACGCTTGGTAATTAAAAATCAAATATACATAAAGCAAGCTACAAAACAATCGGTTTAGGAAATAAGGCAATTAAGCTAAAGCAGAAATATTCTCTCTCTCTCTCTCTCTCTCTCTCTCTCTCTCTCTCTCTCTCTCTCTCTCCTCTCCCCTCCCTCGTTAACTCCCTCCTCCCTCTTTCTATCTCTCCTTCCCTCTCAAGTAGAAAGGGGAAAACACGAAGGAGAGGGAAAAAATCGGGAGGAGGGTGGTAGTGGACTCCTACAATCAATGGCAAAACACTATACACATCGTCACTGAGTAACACTCTCGCTCTCAGACAAAAAGAAACCCATTTACCGATGTAAACATAGTCGCCCTCTCCCACACATCCTACATCCTTTGCATTTGCTGAGATTTGTCTGCGGTATCGCAGGTATAGCAAAGTAACTGCCACAAATCCACCTAGAATGAAGTGCTTACCCTCTAAATCCAGGTTGCCGGCTGAACTCCAACTGTGTGCAGAAGCCAGGAGTCTTCGGATGGGCGGCTAGGCAGGCTTGGGCAGTGGGAGCCGCTGCTCTGTGAGCGCCCGGTTACAGTGTTAACAAGCCCTGGGAAGGGACCTCGTCGCCTTTCGCTGGCTGTGCCCCAGTGCCTTCGCGTGGTGGCGGCTTGCTCATGCTTCGGAGGAGTCCCAGGCGAGAGCCTTCAGCTGATGCGAGCTTCCAGAAAGGCGTGGGGAAGGGGGGAAAATCATCTAATGCAATCAAATCGATCTGATCCACACCATCTGTCGCCTGCCACTATACACAAACGTTAAAATAGGAAAACGGAAAACACTGACAGCCCGAGAGGCTTGGTCTGCAAAGAGTTCATTTTTAGCAAAGCATAATTGGGTATGGTCGGCGTACAGTTACAAAAGCCGCTGTTAACCATCCAGTAGTGGACCCCGAACATGCTAATGGTGGATTAATTGAGGAAGATCTGACGTGTGAGCTTCATAGTCTCTTATTCATGACTTCCCAATGGGAAAGGACCAATGCCTTGTGGGACTTTGGTAACATACAGTCAAAAAGCTGCTAAGAAAATGGCTGTGTGTTCACAGCACCTCTCTCTGATAACAAACATATGTCGACTAAAACGGTTTAGTAGAATGGGAGGGGGGGTTGGAGAATAGAATTTTCGTTCCCCGTGTAAGCACCCCCCATATTGTTTCCTTAATGAAAACCAAAATTATATACAACATCTTTAGCATACTGGAGAGAAAAAAAATGATGCTTTTAAATCCTGTTTTTTTTTAATATTTAATTTTTAAAATCAAGACCAAAGTGTCACATAAAAGAAAAGGAGCACTTATATAGCAGTTCTTTTTTTAAAAAGTCTATCATGCTTTTCCTTACTGTAATCAAAATACATGCACAGCATATGCTGTATATAGAAACAACCTAGTGAATCCCACTAGCTTTGACTCAGGGTTATTTGTTCCAGGTATCCTCTTTGACTTACTGAAATCAGGATGCCTCTTAGAGAAACATTTTGTATCATTTAAAATTGGTTTAGAAAACATTGTATGCAATTTCAGGGAGGAGATGGGGGACAGATTTTAAAAATTAAGTTTTACAGTAGTTCCTCCCACCCATACACCTTTTGGTGTGTCTCTAATATTTACTAAAGATTTGATGGGGGACATATGGGAATGTGGGAAAGGGCAGAGATACCAGGAACAGGAAAAGGCTGTATACTACCAATAGCCAATAAATTCTACTGCATTTGTAACAGAAAAAAATAGGGAAATATAATATATATCACATTCTGTCATTTATGATATTTAAATGCATACCAGTATTCTAAATTAATGTTTTATTGTGGAGGGAGAACATTCAAACAGTGTGTAACTGTCCCTCAACTATTTGCAGTTTTCAGATAATTTTAGAGAAGTATCATAAGAGTTTATTCTATATACATGTGGCATTCTTTTATTACCTGTTTAAATAGTCTACAATTCTCTGATTTTCACATCCATTTGAAAACATAATCACATTCATTTTATTCTGCTTTTTAAAGAATTACATCAATTCTTTAGCAAACAATTAGTATTTCAGATAATTCTTGAGGTAGCTGAATGTGTCTACTGAAAAACTGATAATCTCTTTAAGAAAAAAAAACTGAATTAGATTAGTCTAAAAATATATCTTGAAGACAAATCAAACAATTTACCTGATCTTTTGTTTCAATATACATTAATTAAGCACTCTTTCCAACCTACACAACATTCCAGGGTCAAAGTCAGAATTTCAAGTCTAGTAGCGCCGCAGCCTTCGCTGTCATTCGCGTCAAGCTATTGCCCCCTGCAGGTCCGGTTGAAACCGCAGGCAGATTTTGGCCAGGTCTTCAGAAAAAACGTATAAGATAGTCAAGTTATTCAGACTCAACCAATATGTGAGTAGACTCAAAATTTTACCTTTGGTTTGCTTTTTTTTTTTTTTTTTGAAGTATTGACTTGGAAATAGCTAGGCATTCATAAAATGAGCATTAAGGAAAATAGAGATTCTCGGTTTTCTTATGAGAGCTGAGCTGCCGTAAACAAACCATCTCCTTTATGATGGAAACATTGGTGCACTCAACACTGCCTGGCCTTCCTTTTGTTTTTTTTTAAATTCCTTTCCCAAGGGAATCAGTATGACTCAAAAAAAAAGTGCTAATGTAAAGTAATTATTTTCCAATAATAAATATGTAGTGCTAGGCAATTCTGCTATATCACCTCATTATGGTCTTGGTAGCCTCTGTGGACTGCATTCAAATCAAACCCTCTGGGTTTCTCTCATCTGTTCACAGGATAGAAACAATGCTATTGCTTTTCCTTGAGTATAAGATGAAGCAGTATTTCAACTTTCACACCTATATATCATCATTCTTCCTTAAAGTCAACTCTTACAAATGAGCAGGGAGAAAATTTGGAGTTGATGAAACAAGACATCAAAATACATCAAGTTTCTGCAGTATCAGGAATTATATCAGGTTTATGAGAAGAATTCAGAAGGCTTATGGGAAAATTCACATTTGGGGAGTCCACTAGTGTGATACTTCACACTATGTTGTGAAGAACCTGCAGTGGTATTTCCTTACTGTGCAAACTCAGATCTCATTGACAAATCTTATTCAACATGCCACATAGTCTAATGATACATTATCACTAAGCATTTTACTCAGTCACATAATTTTCTACATTATATGGAAGTAGCTACAAACTAATTCTTTTTTGCAGCATTTAAGTATACCTCTTAAAGGTATTCTTAAAATGCTTGCCAAAGCCTTAGTGATAATACTCAGAACTTTTTTTTAAAAGATTCTCCCTGACCCCGAATATTCTAGACTGTTTATAGGGAATAGGAAGTATAGACAATGCCCTTTTAAATCATGCTAAAAGGAAGACAAATGCCAGAAAGGCTTGCATACTTATCTTTGTTCAACTTCATCTTTAGAATATGTTGGAATTTTAGAAGGACACGGCCTCTTTATATAAAAATACTTTGTTTACATAATTCATTAGCTCCACTTCATATAAAGAGGGGGCCTTGACAAGGTTGTAGGGCTACAGATTGCAGGAACACCAGAACTACAACCAGTTCCTGAAGCTGACATTTCTAGTTGACTTTAAATTGTGTTTAAAGAAATCAAAACCTATTTTCCTTTTCAAAAGCATATGTCACATATATGATATCTTTATCATACATGATTGAGTTGTACAAAAGCACACTGCTATTAAGTCTCAAATGTTGACTACCATGATTTAAATGTTTAGCCACAGTTTTTTCGTCAGAGCCTGTAAAAGAAAAGTGGTGCCCCCTAACAAGAGAATAGGGATTCTTAGTTCTTCCTGTCCTAGACAAAGGACATTGCCTACAAGCGCTATGGAAGACAATCCCACTAAGTTTTACTAACACTGTCCAGTTTTCAAAGGAACAAAATAGAGTTCTAGAAGTTAGTGCAGTGATATTATTGCTGGAATGGTGGGTTATTAAACGTAAATTTTCAATTGCCCCAAACCATTCAATCCTATTAATATGTTCAATGATTTAACTCATTTTCCCCCTGGAGGACTAAGAGAAAGAGGGAGGGAGGAAGGGAAGGAGGAAAGGAGGGAAGAGAAAGGGTATGGACTGGTATTCAAAAGACTGAGTGGTGAAAGTGATAATAGTAGAAACCACTGTGTACCTGTATGGGGAGTTTAGAGAGATAGTATTGGAAACAGTTAATTTATGCAAATTTTAGGCCAAGGCTACCATCACATCAAAAAATACCTTTCCCCTGGAAAGTCACAATCTTTAAATATACCTCACCTCAACTAAAATCTAAATTCATTTAAACTGAGGCCAATTAAGAGCTGATCTCTGTGCAGTTTTAAGTAAGGGTCCGAAAGACAGTGGGAGTTTAGCTCTCCCCAGTAGGCCTAGAGCATTGTGTGAAGGGCTCTCACCCCATCTCACTGCAAGGTAAGCAAACCAAGCAAAGGAGTGGCTCATAGAGAACATCAAAAGAGCAGCCCTAGCACCGAGTAATCTGCTCTTTGCATTGCAGAAGCTGAAGGTGTGGGGCACACGGGGTGGGCGTCTGGTGGCACCTGTTCCTGTGCCCGACCTCGTGGCTGCTTGGCTCCATCACGATACTAGTGGAAGACTTCGCCTTGCTTCCTAAATCGTTAGGGAATAAGGTTGACCATCGCAACCCGAAATGACCCGGAGATCCAGGTCGAAGCGAAACAGTACCGGAGGACTTCATAGAAGAGTAAGAAGAGGAATGCAGTCTTGTGCCCAGCCCCACCCCTCCAGGATGCGTCTTGCAAGAAGCAACCCAGGCAGGCCACTGTATACATTGTAATGGCTGAAGGTCTCCAGTCCTTGTCCCGCCCCCGGGCTTTCCCCTTTCCGAATCCTTATCTTCGCCTGAGTCGCCCCCGCTGTGCCCACCGACTCTGGAGAAGATCTCCGGGTCCCCCTGCTGGTCAGACGAGACCGGCGCGGCAACCCACTCCAGACTTCCACTGCCTGGCACCACCCAGACCCAACTGGACCCTCCACGCCCCAGCTTAAGATACCAGCTCAAACAAACAGAAAACCAATCCCACCAAACAAAGCACCTTAAAAAAAAAAATCAAAACCAGAAATTGCTTGCTCGCCTCTTTTACTGCTCAAAGTGCGAGTTCAGCTTCTCCCTATTTCCTCAGGGACCCTATCCTAGACCCTAGCTGAGGGATGGGGGTTGGGTGTTCAAGAATCGACTCTTCCCCTCAATAAAAAAATAAGAGGGAAAAAAGTCACAGCTGTTGTTGAAAACACGTTTTGCAAGCATCAAGATCTCACAAACACACACACACACACACACATACACACACACACACACACACACACACACACACACACATTCCACTCAAGGAAACCCTCATTTATAAGTTCGGAAGAGCTCTGATGACACATTTCTGGAAGCTTTTCATCAGTGGTTGGAGGAAATGTCTGTTAATAGTTCAGAATGTGGATAGCAGGCAAATATGCGTCCTGTAAGCCAGAAGAGGAGGGAAGAGGAAGGTGGACTCCCTTTCCTTTTCTCTTCTGCTACCTCTACTGTAGTCTTCCTCAAGGAAAGTGGCATCCTCATACACTGGGTCCTGTCCCTGAAACCTGCCACTCAGAAATGGAGGATTATTCTGTTTTTCTAGGGAACTCATAGGTGTGGTTTTTGAAAGTCGTTTAGCCTTGAAAAGGGCTGTAGGCTTTGAGCTGTAGTTCTTTCCCGTGTGCCCTCGTGTGTGTGTGTGTGTGTGTGTGTGTGTGTGTGTGTGTGTGTGTATGTGTGTGTGTTTCTATTCTTGTTAGAGAGCACGTTTGTCTTCAGGTAACTGACTTAGAGATGGGGGTAGTATCATATTGTCATTACTACCAGCAAAGTCTGTTGTTTCTGGATACATATTGTCTGAGGAGGCAGTTATTTTTTCATGTGTGATTTTAGCAATTAAATACTGATTTACCCAGTGATGGACCAGGGCTATTTTTGTTTTCTTCACACATGGATCTAGGTAAAGAAAGTAAAGGATTTAGGGGGTAAACAGGATGCCAAGTCATAGCAGGCAAGATCTAAGAATGCCAGGGGCTTTATGATGGTCTATTTAGATGGATGCCAGAATCCCTGGCATTGTTATTAAGGTAGAGGATGAGGATGATGTGATGAAGACTCTGGTGGCTGCTCATAGAGCAAGCCATAAAGACTTACAGCTCCTTGGGAAGATGAAGCAAAACCGTGTAAGGGTCTCTAGCATGTTGAGCGTTTGCTCAGCAGTAGATGCTGTGTGCCTCACCCATTCTGTGTTCTCAATCTCACTTAGTCCTCCCTCCAGCCCTGGGAACTAGGAACTTCCGTAACTTCTCATGTCACAGAAGTGGAGACTCAAGACTTGAAAAAAGTTGACTTGCCTGACTACGACTCTAACATTTGGTGATGTAGGAGCAATGACATGAGAGCAAGACAAGCAACGTATCTTGGGGACTCCAAGTTATTGTACATTGTTCTGACTGATGATATTGAAATGGATGTCTTGGGTCAGAGTCTTAAGTCTTTCTTTCATAAAGAAAAAAACATTTATGTTTTATGACAAAGAAAACATTTGAAAATATGAATAATTCGCTTTAGCTAGGTGGTAGTAGTACATACCTTTAATTTCAGCACTCAGTGGGCAGAGGCAGGCGAATGTCTGAGTTCCAGGTCCCAGCCTGGTCTACAGAGAGAGTACCAACATAGGCAAAATCGTGCAGAGAAATGATGTCTTGAATAATAATAATAATTACTAATAATGACAATTTGCTTTATAAGGGAGTTATTGAGAATTCTCTCATTTTAGTGGTTAGAAAAACAACTTGGCAATTACACCTAGAACAATGCGCAGTCCTTTAAACTAGACCTTCTGATGATAGATAGCTCTTTGCTCCATTCCATGACGTGCGAAGAGGATGCAGAGAAAAAATTCTTGGATCATAAACAGCTCAGACAGAGCCCCCACTTTATCTTAATCACACATATCTTTTTATTTAGAAAAGTTATACATTTATTTTGAGAGGTGTATTATGGCAAAAGACTAAAATAATCATATTGGCTTTTCTTGAAATGCAGTTAAAGCAGTTAAAAGAGGTATCAGGAAAGCTAGTCTCCGTATAAAGTCAGTTTACACAACCACTCAGAAGGTCTAGCCCATCATTGTTTGGTAAAGCCAGACCAAAATGCATATCACAAAGTTCATATTAATAAGGTTTAGTGCTACTTATCTCCCTTCATATGTTGCTTCTTTGCAGTTATGAGTGGTTACGATGAAAAATTCAGAGCACACCTCAGAAGGGAATGCATTAATTTGTCAAAGGTTTTTGGTGGCACCCATATTTTTAGTGTATACTTAGGACACACTGAAATATATTCAGAGAACTCATTTACTCTGTGCTGTACAGTTAACTTTGGTGGAGAATTAATTTGACTGGCTGCTTTTAGGGTCCCATCATATTTAGTAGGGCTCACAGAATCAGAGATACATCCAGATGAGCTTCCCCCAAGTCATGGGTTGGAATGAGGCCTGTATGCCTCAGTTTTCTCAGTTGTGTGCAAATTATTTGGCCATAGGGCCTACCCTCATGTTGGGGGATCTCTGACGTTTCCAAAACTGTAATTTAGTTGAATATAGCCGTTAATATCAAGTTGGGGATTTTCTGCCTCTCATCTCTCATTAAACTGTTAGTATCAATATCAGTTTGGAAGCAAAATGTTATGTAATGAATCTGGTTTGTTTGTGTGAAATTATACCATAAATGCTTTCACAGATTTTTTTAAAGACCTGAAAAGCTTTTTTGAAATGATCTAATCTACCCCTTCTGTTTTATAAAGGGTGGTGTGGTGTTCTGAGAGATAACATGGAACTTTCGAAGTCACTTCTGTAGTCAGGGAAGAGAGCAGGCCCCAGATTTTCTGTATTCAAGCACTGAGGCATCATATTCTCATAGCTTCCTGGCCTTTCTTATTTAACTGTTAGAGATTCACCCCCCTCATTCAGCCACTAGTTATTGCCATGAACTTGGCAACTGTCCTGGACACTGGAAATTCAACACAGAGAAAAAACAAAACAATCCCGGAAAAAGGCCTTCATTTGTTCAAGCTAAGCTAAGGGCCATTGTTAGTGAGGTTATGTAAAAGGCATTTTACAAAGACATTTTCCTGAAAATAGATCTTATGCATTATAGTATGCATGGAAGAAAAAATTATGCAGATATTTCCACCCCCCAAATTTTCTGGTCAATAAATGAGGGAAGCCCCTCGTGCCAAACAATAAAACCAACAATTGGAAATTAGTAAGTGGATATGGCCAGTCGTAGCCAGATACAGAGCTCTCCTCAGAGGCCTGTTCATGGGTCAAGGCTGACTCGTTCCCAGAGGCTTGCTGTAGAGTGAAGGTTAGATGTCTGTAACTAAACAAAAATTTCTGTAGGAGGTAGAATAAAGAAACAATAAAGACATCAAATTATTCTATATAATGTGTTTGAAAATGCCACCTTTTAAAGACATGTGACATTGTCCAAGCAGGTGATACAGTAGCCCAAGATGAAGCTGCTGTAGGGACAGCAGAAGCTCCATCTTCTCCTCTTTTGGACTAATGTTACTTTCCCCTTTGGATAGGACACACAGTAGTCACTGTCCCACATAGAGCAATAATGGAGAGATAGGTACAAAAATCTAATTCTAAGTTTTCAAAAGCAGAAAAAGATTTTTCCCTCCAGAAAATAGAATTCATTATTACAAACAAAAAGTATACTGGACACTGAAATGAAAAATTACCAAATGATTAGGACATAATAATGTTTTCAAATCAGTGCCTGCCTTTTCCTCCATAAAGATTTTAGTCAGTTAGAGTTTGAATAATGAAGACCAATAGCCAATTGTCATATGTCCATATTTGCCACTAATGAGGGGCAATTTGTTTTGCAGGGTTTTATTGTGCTTTCCTTGACAGATGATCTGAAACTTCCTCTTGGCAACGATACAGAATGGAACTTTTGTTTAATGAATGGGGGGTGGGGAGAGACAAGGAGACTGATATTACAAGAAGAAAAAGTGCATTGACTTGTGGAGGTTTCCTTTGTATTCTTTCTGGCCAATTTAGTCACTATTTTTTCTGAGTCCCACTAAAAGACTACTATGACTTCTACATTATAGTTTATAATCACACATTAATATAAAATAGAGATTGGCTATTTTATATTTTAGTCTTTTGTATGTTAATCAGGTAATAGACTGGGATGGCTGGAAGAGTATTGGGTGACTGTCCCACAGTGGGGGTGACCCAAATCCAATTCCCAGTATGGTGAACTGTAGAAGAAGTGGTGCAGAATTTTCCTTTCATGTTGCCTGGATGTCATGTGGTGTTCTCCACTAAGAAAATGATTGGGATGGATTCTCAGGAGAGTCACTCTTCTATTTCCTGCCTCCAAGTGTAACTGAATCCAAACCACAAGTACACACAGTGCTGAATTACAGGAAAAAAATGTTGAGTTGTTATCTGTACTGCCTGTGTTATTGAGATTAGAAGTTATAAGTATGGAATCCTGAGCATCCTTCGTCTTTTTATGCCCCTAGGCTAGCTAAAGAATCAATAGCTTGTTCCTTTTTCATGATCACTTTAAAAAGGGAAGCAAATCTTAAATAAAGAAAACATGAGATCGGAGATCATTTTGATCTGCCTTGAGATGGGAGTCAGCTTATGGAACAGTTATATTGGAGCTCCCAAGAGAGGTGAGGAAGGTTATCTTTCTGGAGGGGTGAAAGGTCTTTTTGATCCACACAGCTGTAGAGATCACCATTTATAAAAAGACAGACAGACAGATAGGTAGAAAAGGAAGAAAATCTCATTTGAGGTGAGACCTGAGCAAGGAATGCTTTTAGCCTTTATCCATTTTATATTAGATGTATGGTAGCATAGTTTTTGTACCTTTAAATTCGTATTTAACTAGGTGTTAAACTCGAGGAATAATCTGTTTATAGAAAATAAAGCCATTCCTATTTGAAAACAAACCGAAAAAAATAATTATTTCTTCTTAAATGTGTACCCTTTTAATTGATCAAATGCATCCAAGAAATTCTGCTGGCAGTTTCAGCACTCTGTAGGTGTTGTTGCTGCTCTAAATTCATCTGCAAGAGGAATTGTAAATGGTATTTACCTTTTAATTAAACAAAGCATCTTGCAAATTAAACACATGTTCTTGCACATCAAAATTTAGTTAACATCCTTTTCATTGTTCATCCCTCTGACACCGTGACAGTACCTGAGTCCACACACAATATAGAATGATGATGGTCCCCCTCCCCTTCACTCTCTTCACATAGATGCTATCATATGCTAGAGTACACCCTGGAACTGACTTCTAATAACAGGGCAGCTTTTCTCTCTGAACACTCTTGATATTGTGTAAAATATGGGACCACATTCATGTGTCCGGACCTGGAAAGCTTTGGGTGCTGATCTGACATATGTCTTAAAGTCTTACATTGGAGATTTGACAGTGACTGACAGAACACCTTAGAGGAATAGGAGAAGCTGATAAAGGCAGAAGCAGCAGTTGTGGGTGCAGACTGCTTTCTAGTAACTACACACTTCTTTACATGCAGACCAGTAATTTGACATTTATAATTCACCGCAGAGCTGATTTTCTGTCATTTTCTAACTGTCAAGTCCTCCTCATTTTGAAATAAATGTCCTTTCTAATTATTATATGAATTTGAACTCCAACATTCAATTTTCCCCCTTGTCTCTTATAATGGAGTGCTACATTTGGCTGAAGTCTGATTTGTAAGACCATTTAAGAAATGTGATCATATATATATATATATATCACAGACCATACCTGGGAACCCCGTTTTCCTGTTGCACTGAATACGTGTATGAATACGTGTTTTAAATCCCATCCATCAGCACTGTTTCTAAGAAAATAAGGTTATTAGTGGCAGAACAAAACAGATAATTAGGATATAGTCTTACTGGAACTGAAGTCAGAGCAAGGTTTTCCAATAGGGAAAACTGTAGTTAATGATTGTCATTCATTTGTACGGATGCTCATTAATTTCTTTTATTTCTGTTTACTTATGGTGTATATAATTGGAATAAAGTCATTTGCCTAGAATGTTGCCAAAGGACAGACACTTCGCCTTGAAGAGAAGCATCTGAAAGTAATTGCTAGATGAGGCCCGAGGTGGACTCAGATCCTCCCATAGCAGTATGGTGCTGCTCCCGAGATTCCATGCCTTTTTAAATGAGGAATTATTTTCATTGTGAATGGTAAGTTTTAAGGTTCAGGCAGCGAGCACGTTGAAGAGACAGACCTACGGAAGCAATTAGTATGAGGGATGGAAATGACTGGTAATGGACTTGGGTGGAGTGGAGAGAGTAACCCTATATAGTCAAGTGTAAAGGAGCTTTAGCTTAGAGGAGTAAGTGGCTGATCCTAGCTAAGTTTTACATGCCAGGAAGAAATAATGAAGGTTCACATTTCTCAAATGTAAGTTTGATGTTCTAAGGCAGAATTTTATATCTCAGATATTCATTCATTGCATATTTGCAGAATGATGCTGTTTGGTGATTAAAATAATACTGCATAAAGAACAACATTAAAAGCCCTGTATTGATTGAAAGGAGTGAATGGAGCATGAATGAGCAGAGAGACAAACAAGATCCACTTCAGCCACACTCGTGTTCTCAGACTCAATTAGGACTGAAAAGACAGGAAACTCTGACTCCTCGGAGCTGTACACTGTTTGTACACCAACACCACCTCTGTCTCCCTCTTTAGACATCACATAATTCAACTGGATACAGTTTCCCAACTACAAAGAAAATATATACCAGTCAACGACTTTCAGAAATCTCAAGTGCAGCTTTTCTTCATGTGTAAAGTATGCCTGAGCTGTAGACATGGGACTTTTCTATTTTCAAAAAAGCCAGTGAAATTAATAAAGTACTAACAACAAAAAACAAGTAAACAAACAAAACACCCAACTTTTACAAAATTTGATGTTGATCCTTGTGCCTCTTGGCTTTTACAAGGTTTATGCAAGATCATGTTTTGACTTAACTCTTCCTAGAGCTTTTAGACATATAATTTGTGTTTGTGTGCATGAGGGTGCACATATATGTATATATGTGCACAGATATGTTGTGCATGAGGAAATAATGACTAGATGCCATGTCTTCCTCTATTGGTCTTCACAATACTTTTTGGGAAAGGTCTCTTATTGAATATAAAGCTGACTGATGTAGTGTGACTGGGAAGTCACAGGAATCCTCTCATCATGGCCTCTCCTCTTTGTGCCTGGATTACAGGTGCACACTGCACTGTAATCTCTTTAGAGAAGTGTAAGAGATCCAGAACTAGATTCTAATGCTCATACAAGCACTTTACAGGGTCCCCCTGACCCCAGTTTATAATCATTTTCATAGCTTTCTGTTTCTAGAGTGATTTCTGCCTTATACATAATATGTCCTTAAGATAATGTATTCATTTCTAAGAAAAAGTCCCACCTTGTATGAATGCTAATAAAATGGCTAATGTTTCTTTAGCTCTTAGTAAGTTCCAGTCACTGGACTAAGCATTGGCAATGTCTTATCTATACTGTATATTAATCTTCAGAGGGCAGTTCTCTCAGGTGACTAAAATTTAGGGAGTTTTAATTACTTGTTTGAAGTCAGCAGTCACCTAGCCAAATGTGGAGCTTGTTTTAAAATCTTTCTTGGATTCATAAAGCAAGGCTTTGCCTTACAGTGCTTGTTGTGACTCCTCTACCATTCCTTTTTACCATACGCCAGACCTGGTATTTAGTAAGTTACAGGCAAAAAAAAAAAATAAATAAAAAATGAAAAAACCTATCTTTAATATCAAACTGAAACCACAAATTAAATAAGGAGTTTTGATGAGAAAGACACTTCTGGGATTAGGCTAAGGGAAGTTCTATAGGTAAGTTCAGTCTTCAGAAAACTGCTGGGCATGCCAAGTGTGACTTCTGTGTGTCTCCTGTTATTGCATGTGCTGTACTACAAGTGTGTTTTCCATTCCACAAGAACTCTTAGAAGGGATAGATCTTGCCAAAATTTGAAAGGAACAAAAAGAGTCTAAACAACTCAACCAGAGTCAAACTCTAAGAACTAGCTTTATTGGTTCACTCATTCATCCATTCATCCATTCCCTTGTGCAAACATAAATTCCTTTTAGAGGATATTGATGTGATGTAAAGGACAGAGCAATGTCTTTAAAATCATACATTTCAAGCATAGGCAACTGGACATGCTCTAATCAAGACCCACATACTATATAATAAATGGAATTACAATGCTATGCTCTGGATCAATTATTAACAAGTCTATCCCTCACTCCTTTCCACATACTCTTATTTCTGCTTCACACAATTTTCTCTCTGACTCCGTGAAATACATAGAACCAATGACTATGATAGGAAAGTCCAACAAGGTCCTTTTTTTTTTTTTTGACAAGATTGATTTTAAATCAGTTATATTGCCTTTGAGTTGATTTCACTATTTTCTTCCCAACTAGGTGTTGGGTAATGACTACCTGACATTAGGAGACTCCATAAATAGTTATTGAATGAATGAATGCATATGACCAAACTAAGGCCAGAAGCTGAATGTCTTTGATTCCAATCCAGTTTTTGTTGTCATAGTTCATAAGAAGAATAAAGAAACATCTCAACTTTTGTGTACAGGAAATTTGACTGTCTTTCAATACACAACTTTTGTTTCTGTCTATATCAAATGATGCCTAAACTAAAAGCAATTCATCTAAAAGAGATCCATTTGAAGGTTGTCTTGAAATTGAAATGATGTAAATGTAACAACTAAATGTGCAAAAATCCACAGAAGACACAGAAAAAATCACATTTCCTTCCAATAAGGTCATGATTATTGATGTAGCATGCTGTCTATATCCAGGAGAGTGAAAATAAAATCAGACAAAGTGAAAGTGTTTGGCAGGTACACTCAGATTTCTCCAAGAGATTTGAGAAACCTTTAACTGAGCTGATTTCATATCTAAACGTGTAGCAGAAAAACATGGGTAACTCGGCTGTCATCTGTCTCTATGATTAATGAATGCTGTACCAAAACATCTGGCTATTCAAAAATACATAATGCCTTCATTCAGCATT
This sequence comes from Mastomys coucha, assembly GCF_008632895.1. Classification (NCBI taxonomy): domain Eukaryota; kingdom Metazoa; phylum Chordata; class Mammalia; order Rodentia; family Muridae; genus Mastomys; species Mastomys coucha. The sequence goes on along the minus strand of NW_022196898.1, from coordinate 66,133,447 downwards.
CATTTATATATTTTGTGGGATTATACCAGTGGGCTAATTTTTCTATAGTCATATAAGGTACTGCCACACAAATGCTCTAGAGGACTTCAAAGTGCCCACTGAAGACAACTGTTTTAAGTAAGAAAAAAGCTATTAATTCCGAACAGGAATGGAGGAGGTTTTAAAGTCGACCCTATGCTGCCATGGTGCCTTGTGTGAGAAGTAAATAACAGAAGTTCACAAACAAGGCGTTATGAGACACCTAGTACAGAACTGAGAATGGATCCTTGTAAGTGCCATATATCATCACCTTGACCATCACTATCCTGATACTAAAGTATTTGACTCCTCATTGTTAAAAGCCAAATTTCCAGATTCTCAGTGCAGCAGTCCTGGCTCAGCAGAGCAAGTGATCAGGATACAGTTTCTGATGAGCTAATTGGTACTTCTTGCTGACCACTTTCTTCCGCAACCTCCTGTGCATTCTCACAGATGCCTGAGTCTTGTTTCATAGTTTTAGTTCTTCATTTTTCTGTCTACAAGACATCCCCCAGCATGCTCCAGGAAAGTTTTTCTAGTATTTTCCCACTCTGAGCTCATCTGGGCAATGATTTCTCATCATCAAACACCTTTTACCTCTTTTGTAGCTGTTGAGTACATTGCAACTGTTGTCCACATTACAGAGGGTATGTAGATGCCTTCAATCACATGCAGAAAAAAATGTGAGGCATATATAAAAAAGTATATTTTCCTTACTATTTGGCTTAATTTTGGCTCACTCAAAATAGTCATTCAAATTTAAAATTTGAAGATTTATAGCATTGAAATTAAAACTCCAATTTCCAAGTATGAGTTATTGGCTAGGAAACAAAACCTGAGCAGTCCTTTCAGAGGAATATTATGCAACTATGAAAATAACAGCATTTTGAAAGAAATTAGAAAATGAGTTATAGAAGCACTGTTCATTCTTTCATTTCATGTTAAGTGAGTTTTGATTTTAGGTAATGGTAAGCCTCTAAAGATGTTTTAGCAATCCACTGTGAGGAACATTGCCTCTTAATTTTGATTGATTAATGGTACAGATGCAAAGCATTTTCTTCATCTGCTTTTCTGTTTTTTTTTTCTGTTTAGATGGAGGTGTTTGTATGAATGTGTGTGCATGTGTGTATGTGTGTGTTTCTTTGAATGTATGTGTGTGTGTGCATGAGTGTCTTTGTATGTGTGTATCTTTGTACTTCTGTGTGTACACATGTAGGTGCACATGCCTGTGTCTGTGTGTGCATGTGTATGTTTGTGTGTATGCATGTGTGTCTTTGTATGTGTGTCTCTTTGTACTTATGTGTGAGCATGCCTTGTGTGTGTATGCTTGTGTGTATGTGTTTATGTCATATATTTTTTTCCAAGGCTCAGCAGGTATTGTTTTAATTTTATAGCCACAAATATAAAAAGAGTACTAGCTTTATAACAATTTATTTGATTCTGTTTTTCCAGGTAGACAGAGAGTTCTTTAATAAGGGACCCAGGCATTTTTACTTTTCTGGAATTATTTTGCTCATTTGTAATTTCATAAATAATTCTATTTCACCATTTTGTTCATGATTTTAGGTCAACAGATCACAAATAGGTCAGAATGCCTGTGTCTCCTTTCCAGATAGCCACAGTCCTCTGATTTTTCCTTCTTTACTTCCTTTTCATGGACACGCTGCTGTCTCTTTGCAACCCATTTTGTCAATGATTCCATTCTCCCTTAAGCATCTTGCTTGCTAGTCCTTATTTCCTGGATGAATTTGAGTTTAACCTGAATTTCATTCTTTATGACCGTCTATGTGCTTCTGTTACAAAGTTTTCACATTGTGATCTAAATTTGCTTTTTAATCTGTAAAATTCTTATGCAAGAGATCTAATTTCATTTTGCTGTTTTCCATAGTTTACTAATGAGAATATAAGCTGATATATTTTGATTAAATTGTCCAATTTTTGTGTAAATTTTAATGCCATTTGACATATCTGAAAATATTTTTACAAGTTATATTTTTTAGGTTATAATGAACTATATGAAGACAAAAAAACGTGTCGTAGGAGTTGTCTGGTTTGTTAGGATGATGGCATTTCTTTCGATATGGAAACTGGTTTTTATTAATTGACTGGATTTCTTATTCTCTTAGGTCGAAGGGTTATCTTTCAGTGTTTTGATGTTCTTTTCTGTGTGCTGAGCTTTATACTGCCCTTTCTTGTTTCCTTAGTTTTCCAATGGCCACACCTACTCAAATACCTTCTGTCTCTTTGTTCTGGACAGGGTGTCTTGCAAGGAATAGGCTTCTGTGCTCTGAGCTGAAGAATAAGCCTTCAGTGCTCTGCATTTTATCTCTGTCCTGTTGTTTTTCTATCTCAGAGTCCTCTGGTGAGCCAGGCCTCAGTCTTGTTCTTGGACATCCTGTGCAGTGATGTATAGCCTCTTTTTAGGGGTCAATTACCCTTCATCCATCAGTCAATCCCTCTTCTCTGTCTTTATGGACAGAGTCTCTGATTGATGGGGTTCAGGAGTTGTCTGTGTTGAGTTTGGGTCTTTGCTTCAAATTTTACATAGAATTTGAAACTTGCCCTTTACTTAGCCATTCTGTAGTCTTTGATATAAGTGTCTTATTTCCCTCAATGTTCATCTATTCACTCCTTTGGACATAGTATAGGGAAATTAAGCCATATGTGGTTATCTTAATATACAGGATCCGAGGGTGCATTATTGGTTGTTATTGAAGAATTCTTGAAGAAGAGATGAAGAAGAGGTAATATTGAACTCATGAAGCAAATCTTGTCACAAACGATCTTGACATGTCTGTTTTCCCTGACTGCATGTGTGATGTACGATAAAAGAAGTGACACAGGAATGTGAGCCTTGCCACACTTGCTTTGCTAATTGTGTATTTTTGCATGGAAACTGCCCTAGGAAACCAGTGTACATTAATTTATTCACCCTGCTTCTAACTAGGTAGTAGGATTACATGTAGTTTTCTTGTATAATAAATCAAATCGCAAAAGAAAAATAAAAGCAATTCTATTTTAGAAAATTAAGAGTTTTCACACTTCAATTAAATTCATCCAAGGCTTTAAATTTCTATCCTAACCCCCCCCCCCAAGTATATTCTACTGATCTTACATTATATTCTAAATGAATTTAGACTATGTTAATTAAGTCTCTTGTAACTATAATTAAATGAATTATTCATGCATACATACACACATTTACATGTGCATTCAGGAATATTTGTATAAAGAGGCAAATCTCTATTGAGGAGCTGGTCAAAAAACAGGGATAGGAAGCACAGAGAGTGTGTCTTGGGATGGAGTGCTTCACCTAGCAAAGCATGCTCACCAGGACTGGATGCTACCACACCTCTTTGCAGAAGCAGTGGGCACACTTACAAACACTTCTGTGTCTGTAACTTTGTTCCCAAGGTATTCTGTTCCAAGCAATGCTTTTGAAATGGGGTAAGGTGGGAAGTGGGAATGGGGGAGTAAGAGGGTGGAAGAGTTGGGGGTGGGTGGGTATGGGTCGGTTGCAGATAAATGGTGACATATTGCAAAGTTTTTAACAATCAGATATTTAATATGCTTGGATGACTAAGAAGGATGACTTTTTTTTTTTTTGCTGGCAATAGCACTGTATAAGTTATCTAAAAGAAAATTAAGACTACACAATCCAGGTGATTTAAACTTTGCTCTAAAAAGGATAGAATTTGAGGAGAAAATGTTACAGTGAAACAAATTTCAATTATTCACAATTACAGGTATTGTACCTCTCTAATGACCAAAGCCTTGTTTTTATCCTTTTAGAATTTTTATTCATTTCATTCTGGAATTGTATTTTCTTTCCATGTTAGTTAATTTTCTATTGGTTGATAAAACAGTAAGACCAAAGCAATGGACATAAGGTAAGCTTTATTGTAGGTTTACAGTTCCAGAGAATTGGAGTCCATGAAGGTTTGTGAAGGTAGCAGGCTGCAGGCACTTGGAGCAGCAGCTGAGAGCTCACATCTCAAAGTGCAAACAGGAAGCAATGATCTAAGTGAGAATGCCTTGTGGCTTTTGAAATCTCAAAGCCTACCCTCATTGCCATTTCTCTCTAGCATGACCTCCTAAGCTTCTTCAAACAGAGCTTACAAACTAGAGACCAAATATTCAACTGCCTAAGACTTGTGAGGAACCTCTCATTCAAAACCACCCCATCTCTGAAGTAAAAAATTCCATTTTAATCTGAAGGATGATGTTTTTATGACTGGAGTGAGGTCCTCTTCATTCCAAGTAAAAGGTTAGTTTAGTATTTTGGGTTACTAATTGGCTATCCTATGACATTATTACAACTTAATTTAAAAATATAAAAGTGCATAGATAAAATGCCCAACAGTGGGGAGAGGGAACTTGCAGAATCAACCTCCAGTAGAAAGACAGGACAATAGATGGAGGGATGGCGTTGCCATCCCACAGTCAAAAACTCTGACCAAAATTGTTCCTGTCTAATAGAACTACAGAGGCACAATGGAGAAGAGACTGAGGGAAAGGAGATCCAGAGATAGGGCCAAATTGGAATCCATCTCAAGGGGAGTCTCCAAGGCCTGACACTGTTAATGATGCTATGGTGTCCTTACAGACAGGAGCCTAGCTTGACTGCCTTTGGAGAGACATAATAAGCCTGTGACTGAGAGGGATGCAGATACTTACACCCAACAAATAGATTAAAGTTGGGAACCCCTGTTGAACTAGGGAAAGGTTGGAAGAAGTTGAGGAGGGAGCCCCTGTAGGAGGACCAGAAGTCTCAACTTACCTGGACCACTGAGATCTCTCAGACACTGAGCCAACAACCAGGTAGCATACATGAGCTGGTCTAAGGCCTTTAATTCATATACAGCAGAGGGACTGCATGGTCTGGTCTCAGTTGGAGAAGATGCACCTAATCCTTGAGAGACTTGAGGACTCCGGTAGTGGGGTGGGGTATGGAGGTGTGGGGACATCCTCTTGGAGACAGGGGAGGAGGAATGGGATGAGAAATTGATGGAGAGCATAACGGGAGGGGAATAATGACTGAACTGTAAAAAATAAAAGATTACAAATGGTAATAATTTTTTAAAAAGTGCATGAGGAGAGTGATGTATGAATAGTAGATAAGAGCAGACAGCGAATGGACAAGTACAAGAGCTATTATCAGCAAATACACTCCAAGAAAAAGCCCATCTCCTTGTGCAGTTTACAAAATGCCATAGCCTACAACATGCTTCCCAATGCATCACTTCCAATTCCAGGCAGAAGGCATGGAGGCAGGTAGATCAGAAGTTTTGCTTATCCTAATCACTATTGTTACTTCACTTTATTGAGGGCCTATTAGTTTCCAACAGGAAGGGACAGCCATGTATCTCATGTTGTAAAATACCAATGGGTATATTATAAACATTATGAAATGTTAATTAAGATGTCTGCCTGTGATTAGGCTGAAATGGCCTGCACATTTTAAATTCAAATTGACCTTTTACATCTAGGGAAAACACATGTTGCTTTGCAATGATAAATTTTATTACAAAAGCTCTATGAATATACAACATCTAAATGTATGACTTGAAAGCTTCTGGGTCATTTTGCTTTTGCCAAAACAGAAAATAGCTCTTCAAAATTATTTAGAGTATTCAACTGTCTTGACTCTATTGGGGGCACTGCTGGCTCCAATGTTCAGAGTTTGCAGTAAACATTATTGTTTTCTGTTAAGGACTACAAATACATTAATTCACATGTGTTTGGACTATGGTCAATGTTGTGACTATAAATATTTTATATAATAGCAATTCCATAAAAGCGACAATTTCAGTGAGTCCATATTACCAAAACAATGACATAAGGACAGAATATGGTTAAAGAATAATTTCAGAAACAACTAGAATATTACACTTGGAGCTAAGGTACTTAGAGAAAACGAGCCTTTTGTTTCCACTCAAAACACTAATAATTGCCAGCATTTTATGGATTACATTTAGGAGCTATTTTCAGAAATTTTAGTCTAAAATTTCAGGTATGATATTAGCCATGTTAAGCATAAAATATTAGAAAATATTAAGAGACCACATAATTTTTTTGTAGAGCTGGAAAAAAAAAGTCCTCTAGTCTAATTTTTCAGAAGTGACCACAAACTACAACAGATTCTTAGAGATGATGGGTGTGCCACAGGCCTGTAATTGTCAGAAACCTGCAAAACTGAGTAGTCTTTTCCCATGACTAGTGACTGTCACATGTCTCTGCTGTTACCCTGCTGTGTCTCTGGTGCACATAAGCCCCCTGAATGGAGGCTTCATACCCTGCCACCCATATTCCTATTATTTCCTTATGACTCTCAAATCCATGGGAAATGGAAATCAAAACTAGAGAACCAGCTAACGTGGATATAGGATGAGTAATTTTTAGAATTAAAATCTCACAGTTGGCAGTATTAGAATGGATGAGCTGGAAGGTCCCACCATTATTATATCAGACAAAGGTGGGACTACAGACAGCTTTTCATCTTGTGTTTTTTTATTCAAATGATACACTCATTCCTTAGATTATTAAATATTATGAAGTTCTATTTTTGAATGTCATTATTCTTCTACATTTTTAAAGGATAGAGAGATAGTTCAGCACTTAAGGACACTGGCTTCTCTTTCTGAGGACATAGGTTTAATTTTTGGCACTCATGTGGCAGGCAGCTCACAACCATTTGTAACAACAGTTTCATGAGATCTAACACTCTCTTCTGGACTCTAAGGGTATCAAGCACATATACCATATACCAAATATACTCCAAGCAAAAGCACATCTCCTTGTGCAGTTTACAAAATGCCACAGACTACAACCTGTTTCTCTGCCATCACTTCCAATCCATGGCAGATGGTATGGAGGCAGGGAGTACAGAAATAGTGTTTATCCTAATTACTATTGTTACTCCATTTTATTGAGGGCCTATTCATTTCCAATAGGAAGGGGTGGTCATGTGGTATATGGACACACATGCAAACAAAGTACCAATCCACATAAAATAAAAACAATGTTTTAAGAATTTTGACTTAATAAATATAATTTTGTAAATTATTAGAACTATAGAATGTATATTTACCTATTGCAAGCTCTTAGCTTGCAAGATTGAATTTTTGTTGGTTAACATTATTTTTATTCCTATTCACTCACCATGCATGTTTTCAGTTTAGCTCTAACATTGTCATGTTTTCTCTGAAAAATAAATATTAAATCTGAACCTGAGAGTTTTGAGATTTTTGTTAGATTACATAGTTCAAGTGCAACTAGATTTTCAACCTGTCTCTTTTCCAGAAACTGAGCATCTCTAGAGAGGCAACTAAAGTGAGACTGGTTTGTGAACATCGAGGTTTCCAACTATCATTGATGTATGGGACAAGTTGAGATTTGACATCTAAATGACCAATGAGAAAATGCCTGAAACACAGAGGTTGGTTTATAGCCATCACATTGTAACTAATCTGATCTAGTTTGTGTTACCTCAGTTGGGAATGCCTTTCTGAAAGTCTTTGCATTTTCAGTTCTTCCTGAAGTGTAGACACGTTCCTCCCTGCTGATCTCAGAGCATCTTCAATCACCGGGAAGATCGTCGGCCCTGTTTAGTACACCACTGAGCACATTATTTTTTAGAACACGATTCTTATTTCTATGCCTTTGAAATACACACACAAAATAAGACAAGGTAGGTCAGCTTGACAAATGTTGACTTTGACTGGAGAGAATTTATGTCCACTGCCTTGGCTGAGATAAATTAGACTTAATCACACTTACCATCATCATTAATTCTCTCCCTAAATGCCCAAGTGATGACAAATCAGTTAGAAAGTGTATCTACCATAGAGTAAGCAGCTTTCGTTCAGGCCTGTTGTGCTGCTAAAGGAAGAGATTTTTCAAGTAGTGTTTTTGAATTAACAAGAGATCTTAAGGGGATAAAGATGTGTATGAAATTCACAGAACTAGACAAAACAAGATGCATGTTAGAAAATTATCGTCAGATCTGGACAATGGAAGATTTATTTGATTTAGTAACTAAATTCGTCAAACAAATCATCTAATAGATTAATTTGTAGCCATCTACCACAGATTTTAGTTTTTTCATAGAGTGGGGAAATGTTTACATTTAAATTATTTTCTAATGATTGATCTAACTCCACTTTAATTCTTCCCCAGCACTCAAGTGGCTCAGGCATCAGAATTGCCATAAACTTGAGACTAGATTAAGCTATATAATTAGTTACAGGCTAGCTGGGACCATTGTTAAGACTTTGTCTCAATACAGAAAGAAAGAAAGGTGAGAAAGGAAGGAAGGAAGAAAGGAAGAAAGAGAGACAGAGAGAAAGAAGGAGAGAGAGAGAAAGAAAAAGAGAGAGAGAACAAAATGTAACAAAACCAAAACCAACCAACAAACAAATGAAAAACCAAAACAAATAAAAACTACCCAGTCTAACACCACCAGAAAAGCTTTTATTTTCTGGAGACTTTTAGGCAGACCTTCACTACGTGTGTTATTAACAGCTTCAAGAAGATCTTAATTTTAAGTAATCTGCAAAAATGAAAGAAAAACAAAGCAATCTTAACAGCAAACAATCTTCACTGTGTGCTAGATGCCGAACCCTATGATGAGTCTTGATTCTTTCAACAAACATTTCCTTGGGACCTGAGGAATGCTCAGGAAACAGCAGGGAGGCAGAGACACCAGTCTCTGGATTTTTCAGGTGAGGCAAACTTTGAATAGGAAAGATGAGTGAACTGCAATATAATGTCCCAATATAATTTCTACAAGAAGAGAAAGTTATACAAAAGTGGGACAGGAAGGAGTGCCTGGGGTCCTTGGGATTTCTAATTGAGTAGTTGTGATTATGTAGAGCCAATGAGGAGCTCTGGCTATTACAGGCTCATACATTTACTCTCCTTGCCAGCTCCCATTTTAAATAGTATTCATTTGTTTATCTCTTTTTGCCTTCAAAGTTTGATGCTGAGCCTCTTCTCAGGGTTAGTAAGACCTTTTCTGCTGGAATAAAACATTCACTTTCCAGCTCATATTGTGGCCCTTCTCAAAGACAATAAAGCCCTGGCTCAATTCCTTCACCTACATTGATATGCATTTATTCCCTTCCTTATTGTGTTCGGAGTCCAGATGTCAATGATCAAAGTTATCTGAATATTTGCTTCTTTTTTGATACTCTTTGTTTCTTCAAACCAACAGAATATAACAGGAAGAATAAAGAATAAATAGGAATTCTAAGATTACTATAATCTTAACACCCAGGAGATGAAAATATAAGACTTATAGTGAGTTAGGGGCCAATGTGAGCTACAGGGTGAGTTCCAGGCCAGTATGGAAGTTCCAGGCCAGCCTGGACTACAGTGTGAGGTGCTATCTCAAGGAAACAAACACAAATAAAATAGGATTAATTAAGTTGCCTTCACTGAAAATACCAAAACAACAACAGCAACAACAATAAAACTACAGCAACAAAAAACACACAACAAACAGAAAACCTATGTATCACTTCTTTGCTATGACTGCTTTATAATTGTTCATGTAAAACTAAAAGAATAGCTGTTAATTTTGTCAAAAATAGTCACAGGAAAAGACATGATGAGTAAGAAGTATGCGGAAGGCTCATATCCAGGTTCCAATATTTGGAAAGTGGAAAAGAGTTATTTTTTACACAATTCCTCATCTCAGCATCCTGAGTTCTGAAGGAAATACAGAGAGTCAAACATCTGTAAGCAACATTGTAATGTTTGTTATTTTTCATTTCGGGGCTAGCTTGGATAATATGTAAATATAAAATACAGCTGATGTAGAATTGTAATTCTAAAACAATAGAGAGTTCAGCATATGCTCCCATTCAGATTATATTGTTTAACAATCCTATAACAACGGCGTTATCAGTTTCATCTTACAGGGATGGAGGGGTCAGGCTTGAAAAAGTTCCATAGGATGTCATGTATAGACAATGTCATGTAATAGACATTCTATGGCTTGTCTACAAAAGGTGGCTCTTAGATTGTAAAAGCAAGGGATAATTGAATTAAACTGAACCAAAGCTTTATCAAAATATACTCCCTTTTAATTGAGGGAAAAGTGCTATTTGTTAAATGTTGTTAAAACATAATATATTTTAAAACATTTACTGTAAAATGTAATAAAATTTTTATGACGTGTCTTAAGAATATCTATCCATGCTTTTCCTCTCCAGCTTTGTCTGCCTCCTCAATGCACTTCACAGCCGCTGCATGCCCTCTTTAGTTTTACATTTTATAATCCATTGAATCCAGTTAATACTGCCTTTTTGCTTTTGGATGTAAAATCATCCACTAGGGAATGGATAGCTTACCCATGGCTAACCCCTAAGGAAAAGAGAAGCAACTTCAGGTCACAGCCATCAACTGCCAATATCTCCTCACACAGTGTGGGGGCTTAGGAGCCCTCCCCCTGCTATGCTGGATTTTTTTAACTGTCTTAATCTTGTGCCAGAACCACAGGTGCTGTGAGCTCATGTGTGCAAAAGCCATGTCATGGCCACAGGACAGCATTTCAGGACTTTGCCCCATTCTTCTGCTCTTCTATCCTATCTGACCTGTCTTCTCAGATGTTTCCAGAGTCTTAGGGAGACTCAATGAATGTGTTCTGTTTACTACTGAACACTCAAAGTTCTTTGCTATTGGAATAGTCATGAGCCTTTGCATTTGCCACTACCTATATGATAAGGAGATTTTTCACTGAGGCCGAGAGTAATACAAATCTACAGATCAGTATTTAGAAGGTAGTTTGACAATTTGTAAAACAGTAACAATAGTTTCTATCCTTGGCTACATAGTGTTCTCCATTCTTTGGCTTTGATCACATTTTCAGTATCTGGCATAAATTTCTGTCTGTGGAGCAGACCTCAAATCCAATAATAATAATAATAAAATGCTGTTGTTTTCTTCAATAAACAATTTACCACTATTAAGAGAGAAGGCCCATCTTACATGGGAGGTCAGTATTACCATATTCAGAATCTAGTTTCTAATTTCTATACCAAGAAAATTGATATCTATCTCCCCCAGAAGCATGTGTACTACATTCCTATCAGGGAGACATTTTTTTGGTAAATTCAATGGATTTCTACAACCAAAATTTGTGACTTCTTTAGCAATAGGAAATTAGCATCTAGTTAGGTTGGGCAAACAAGAGCAGCAACAACAGGCTGTTCTTTGGCCTTTTTATGGTACATCACTGGCAAATAATTCTTAGTAAAGTAACCTGTCCCTGGCACAAAATTTTCCATGTTATAACCCATATCTTCTGGAAACAGCATTGTTCAAATTCCCGAAGAAAGCCAAGTTTGACTTTTGATTGTATTTAAATACTTTGGAAACTGACATCCATATACTGTTTCAAATGCAGAGGATTTTAACGAAAGTCAAGTTATATAACCCCTTATGTTAATTAACATACCTCTAATATTCTCTGTGCTTGTCTTTACATGTAAATTTTATTTTTGCTAAACAATACATATTAACACAGAAATAACACATACCAGTAAAGAGCTTTTAACAACTTAAATTAAATATAAAGACTGTTTTGTTTTTTTTTTTACAAAAGTCTAAAATATGCTCTCCTTAAATAGGGAAAATAGAATGATGATTTTTAACATGTAGAACATGAGCAATAGTGTTGCTTTAAGAAAAGTACTCATGCTATTGCCAAAATAGAACTTGTGCCTGTGATGGTACAGTTACCATGGTTACTACAAATTTGTTACTTAATAGCAAAGCAAAGAGATTCATAAACATGCTAATTATATCTGATACATTTTCAAACTATTTTAAATGAATGTGTGTATAGTTTACATAAAAATGAATGTCCTCGTGCAATAATATCTCAAGTTGGGGAAAGTTTCCTGGGTTCTCCATGATGTGGTATATAATCTTTTTGACATAGAAAAAAATATGGAAAATTTGTGGATTATTTTGAGTCACTGGGTAGCCAACTGTTGTGAAGACAAATAACATAGTAATTTCTAGGTGCTATATATGATTAGATCTAGTTTGTGAAAAAATTTCAAATTTGTGATTAATAATAAAATTATTCTTATTCTAGTATTCCATTTAAGGAAATATTAAGGAAAAGAAAAGTTTGTCAAAGAGGAACGAATACAGTGCGGGAGAGCTGAGGTTTTCTTTTCGTTTTTAACATTAATTAGCATGCTGTGAATTAGCATATGAGATGAACAAATGATTTCCCAACTAAGGCATAAGTGTCTGGGAAAATTCAAGTCATAGAGAAGACCAAACAAAACCAGAGGATTCTCCTTTTCTTTCTCCTGCAAAACAAAGATGGTGTCCAAATCCTGATCTGGACAGATGGAACTGGGGGTTGACCTAGATTATCCATTGAGTGTCATAGCGTAACTCAAAGTAGGCACAGGAAGGAGCCTGTGACCCTTCCTGAATAAGATGGCTGGCTTGAGGTATTTATGATGGTCACAATCTCAATCAGTCTTCGGATGAGTGTGTGTCTCTCCAGAGTTGCACCAGGCAGGCAGGGGCTTTACCCTAATCTTGGGATTTGAGGATGTGACCATGTTCCTTTTGAACTTAATAGCCCACTTTTGCTTTCATTGACAATCACTTTTCATCATTCTAGTAACCAAAGCATTTAAGCAAGACTACCCATTAGGTGCCCAGAAACAAAGTAGTATTTAGTAACAGACATGATATGAGCACTCAGCTACTTATTGATATGAGTTGTGCTTTTCACATTTACAACCAAAGCACACAGATCTTGCTAGCTGTATGTCAGATGTTTGAGCATGTCAGGGGAGGTAACTGAAAAATCATCTCAGAGCCCTTACTCTCTTCTCTTACTCATTTCCCTCTCTCTTGCTCCCCTGTTTCTTTTCTCTCCATGTAGCCATGGCCGACCTCTACCTCTACCTTCTCTCTCTCTCTACTTCTCTACAATAAACACTAAAACCATGAAAAATAAAATCAGGAGCTCACTGTCTCTGATTGATATCAGTTGTTACAAGATAAAACATTATGGCATCATAATTCTCTTTGATGCAGAGTAATCTTTGATCTTTTACCATCAACGGAAGTTTATAACATATACTTAGTGTGATAAATAATACTCTTTTTACTGATGTCAGATAGAAGGCAAGTAAAATTGTAAACAATTCCATTAGTTAGTATTTTACTTTAAATGATAATGGTAAATAACAATTCATAATAATAACAATAATAATTATAATAAATGCTTGAATACATTATAACTAGAAGTACTAGGCTACTGGACATTGTTAAAGTATCACAACTTCCATGTGTGAACAATGAATCAATTAGTCTCTCTTTAAAAAGAAATCAAAGGTTGCATTAAAAACAAAAACCTTGCTAAGTGCAAAGTCTTGACATGGATTTTCATTGGAGATTACCATAGTACTGAGGTACCAACAAGCAGCATTCATTTACCAAAAGGACATGTAGATCAAAAAAAAAATTAAATACTTGGTATAAAAATATTTGAGAATATAAGTAGTATAAAAACCAATCTTGCATTGCTTTTAGAACACAGTCTCAACTCTTATCACAAAGGATATGTATGGTGTATGTCAGCTTTATTAAATTATTATTAGTGAAAGTTCTTGGAGCATGGCATGATTTAATGATATACTTCACATGTTTTTTGCCTACAAAGAAAAACATCCATCCTTGGAGATCCAGCCCTGAAGCTGTCACATCCTTAGTTTTTCAATGCATTATTTTTTGAACTTCAGTGTCCCTCCTTTCTGATGCTGTGGTGTGTGGTCCTAGCATCCATAATGCTCTTTCTAAGGTGATGCACATTTTTATGACTTTATGAGACTGTCAGTTCCTGGGGTCAGGAACATGTTCTGGGCATCAGTGTACTAGGTAATCAGTGAATATTAGTTGCTTACATCCTGAAAGCATGTATAAGATGATCATGGGCTACAGAAAGCAAAATGGGTAAATAAAATAAAGGGGGGATTTAAAAACTTGGAGAAGTGATCCATAAAGAAAATACCAAATCCAGTCCTGTTGTTATTCATTTCTATCTTAAGATTTGGAGCCTTAAGCCTTGCAAAGCATTCCCCAGCTTTGAACTCACTAGAGAATTGCCTGACCCCTTCACTCTCCCTCCATGTGCATATAATTCCATCCACTTGAATTCTATGTCACATGTTTTTGTGCAATAATGAGACAATGTATCATCATACTTTTTTCTAACCACCTCCCATCCCTATTTCCTCCTACTTCTTCCCCCTTTCCTCTTTCTTCCTCTTCATTTTTAAATCATCATCTTCATTTTCTTTTTGTGATGCCAGGGAACAAAACAAGATCTTCTAATATGCTAGGTAGCACTCTGCACTGAGTGACACTCCAACCAACATCATGCCTTCTTATTTAGAGCAAAGCATGGTGGCTCAGAGGGGTTAAGGGCGTGCCCAGGGTCATAGAGCCACCAAGCAAATTGTAAACAATTTGGGTAACAGATTTGTAGATAAATAGTGCTTTCTGTAGTACCACAAGCCATTTTTGAGTCTAATCACAAGGATTTTGGTTATTAAGGATATGTTATCTTCAAAATCCTTGGTTTATAAGTAGACAGCTACAAAAGGAGTCAATGTATGTATGGTAGGACTGGATGTTGTGTGGCCAATATATATTATCTTTAACCAAAAATTATTTGAGAATATCAGGTTATGGAAACACACTCAAAATTAGAGTAATATTTTGTCTATAAGTTTTCAGACTCCTCAAGTTAAGATTTATTGTTGTGGCTGGAGATATTTTAGCAATAATTTTGTCTGCAATAGTGAAATATTTAGAATGCTCTCTGAGTTTATCTTCAGGGATAGATTGGTACATGAAAACTAGTGCTTACTCTTGGCCACACTATATTATTCAGGTCTTTAAAGAATCCCCCCCCCCCAAATTGAGAGATTCTATTACAAAGATTTGTTGGATGATTGTTCTGAGAAACATAAGAGGCACACACTTCCTGATATGGGGGAGACTCTGGCTTTTCCAAAAATTGATGGAGTATTTAAAAATCAGGCCTTCAAACAGTATGACTGAATACTTGTTGTCAGTCTTAATGATTTATAAGTATGAATTTTATATCTAGAGTAACTTAATAAAACGTCCAATGAAATACTCCTGTTTGCATACGAAGACATGGTGGGCAGAGGAGGAAAAGGTTCATTCAATTTCACAGTCAAGGCTTGCTGCTTGATTATCTTCTTGTTAATATTTTTTTTACTAAAATTTGCTAATCCCTCAGTGGCTGTACCAGTTGTCTATTGCTGTGCAAGCCATTCAGTTCAGTAGTAGTCTCTGAAAGCTCTAGCTACTGTTGTCAGGCTGTGTTAGTTATGGGATACATTATGATTTATTTTCATTTAACTAGGAACCTAGTTGCTCAATCAATATACATTCCCACCTTAGTCAACAAGTTTATAAGAAAACAATGAATTATTGGCAATATGAAGGAGTTCCAAGAATTTGAATATGGTTAACTCTGTAAGAAGATGGAAAAGAGATCTATAGAGGACTTGAGAACATCTAGTATAAAGATGACAAAGACAGTTACTAGCTACACCACTTGTAAAATCTTTAAGCAAAAGAAATAAAAAGAACTATAAACACTTCAACAAAAGCTTAAGTAGTAGAGTAGGAATGGAGTGGGAGAAAATAACAAAACTTATGTTGGTATTACTTGGTGCTTCTTTGCACCTAACACTTAAGATTTCTTATAAGATCTATGATGGTATTATTAGTTATCATGCTTAAGAATTTTGATGATCATAAATAAAATATATCACTTTTTGTTTCAGGAAAAAACCACTCATAGGGTCTTAAAATAAATAGTTAACTTTTATTAATTTTTATAGCTGCAGAATTTTTCTTAATTTTGTCTCACATGGGATCCTTCTAGTGCTTTGTTTGCAGTTTTACTTTAGTATGAATGATGTAATAGGGACTAGTATTTGCCAAAGAAACCCTCACTTGTCTTCCACATGTTGGCAAGACTCTACTCCCTATTTGTATAAAAGCTAAAGTTAGCTTCTATACAAAGTGATATTTGGTTTCTAATGGGATAACATGCAATAGGGCATGCAAGGCTTGGCATCCTACCCATGACATTACATTCTACTCTATTGACCAAAACCTATTCAAAGGAGCACATAGGTTGACTCTGCCTCTTTCTCCCTCTTCATAGAAACAATAACAATGTCACTGAGAGGAATGACCCTCAATTTCCAGCACTGGACACTAGTTATTCTCAAAATCCCTATGACACATATGCATTTATACAGAATCACACTTTGTTAAGTTACACAGATGAGCTTCAGTCTTAGTTATATATAAGTGAGACAACTTTTCCTAACTCAGAAAAGTGGCAATATTGTTATTCTGTCTTTTAGTACAAGTTGATGGGCTAGATTGACAATTTAAAAAAAAACTATATATCTCTTATTTCCCTCAGAAAGAGGCTGGAGGTAAAGCTAGTTCTTTCAAAAGTGCTATGTTTTGGTTTCTGTTAAATGAAGATCTATAATTGATCTGTGTGCCAACTATACCTGCCTCAGACTGTTTTCTGCTATTTTGTTTTCAATTCGATATGTAGAATCATTCACCAAAAAAGCATTGCTAGCCCTTTCATAGAAAATCAATGATCAGCTAAAGAGAAAAAGACTGTTTTTAATGGAATATTGAAAAAAATGTGGAAGTGACTAAATCACTCAGCCAGGAGAGTGTAGTGTGTGTAGAGCTATTTTTATGTGGCCTACCTCCTTTAGTGTTCCCTTGTCATTTAACCATGTACTTCTGGAGCTATCAGAGCACAAGTCAAAGCAAGAGCAAACAGACATTTAACCTAGTGGACATAGATACTTTATAGATAACATGTTATTTAATTGGTTTTTTTGACGTTTTAAGAATTAGTTCCTTGAGAATATTTCACAATGTATTTTATTACCCTCAAACCCAACTCCTCCAAAATCCACTCTCTTTTCATACCCATTCAACTTCATGCCCTTTTTTCTTTCATTTAAACCCATAAGGTAGTTTGTGCTGCCATTATACTCTTGGATGTGTGACCTTCCATTGGCTCTTGGTTGATCTACCTGGGGCCACACCTTTAAGAGGACTGACTTTCTGTCTCCCAGGAGCTATCAGTTGTCACTAACTCCTTCCCTAGGCATTGGATTTAGAGTCTACTTTTTCTCTTCATGATGAGATTTAGAATGGCTTGATCTTGGGAAAATCTCGTGGTTTCATCTTTACAATTCTATCAAATCACATCATTTAACCTATTTTAAATACAAGAAAATTGATGCTAGGTAAATTTAGTGATTTATATGACTTTACAGACAGAAGACAGTGTAGGTTAATTAAGAACACCCATAGGCTTAAATATAAATCCATGTTCTTTTTTCCCCCCTGATTACACTCAGTTTTTGACTTGGAATTTAGCATCATGTTATCCTGTTTTTGTTTTGTTTAGTTGTGAATGTTCATGAACAAGTATAACATAAACACAATCATCTGCAAAAAGAGGAAAAGAGGACAGTGAAACTTGGAACAGATGTTTCTAGAAACTGGCATTATTTATGAACAAAGTGATTCCAACACCTTACCTTCTTTCGGGGGGATATAATTAAGTCCGATGTATTTCATTGTTCTACATTGACTACTTGGAGGAGTGTGGGTTGGTTATGAACATGAATAGAGTAACATTTTGTCCCAGTTATTCTTTAGTCTGGTCTTATGGGTCTTTGATCCACTTGTCTGTGCTTTGAACTTGTTTCTGCCTGTTAGATTGCCTTGTCTAGCTTGGATATAAGGGCTTTTGCCTTGTCATGTTTGTTTGTTGGTTCTGGATGTTCTGCTCTTTTTTGAAGGGAAACAAAGAGAGAGTGGACTTGGGAAAGATGTGAGATTGGGGCAGGGAGTAGTTTTAGAGGAAAAGGAAACCACGGCTAGGATGTATTATATGAGAGAGGAATCTATTTTTAATAAATAATAAAACATCAAAGTTTTGTTAAATTAAAAATAAGTACATTCAATAAAAAGGAGAGGTCTAGGTTTAATGGAGAAGGTCTAGGTTTCATGATAAAAGAATACACTTTTATAATGAAAAGTGTATGAATTCAAACATATGGATTTTCTCACATTTTAGCATCTCTGAATTTACAATCAAAATTAGAAAGCATTTTGTCATATTTTAATTGTTTGACTGTTCCATTAATGGAAAATAGGCAGACAAAGAAAGTCAAAGCAAGAGCAAACAGACATTTAGGCCTAGTGTACACAGATACTTTAGAGATAACGTGTTATTTATAACATGTTAATAATTGGTAGCATGACCAATTTCTCAAGATTCTGGAAGCAGCTGATTTAGGAATTTCTCTAGTACCACATAGGAAGTGTGCCCTAGAGCCAGGTTTGAACCCAGGAAGCTGGAGTAGCATCAGAGCTCATGATAGCAAAGTGAAGCCTGTCCTTGGAGCACTGTGTCAATAGTGAAGAAGTCGGGGGATGGGGTGGCAGAAAGAATCTCATAATGCATTATGTCACTGAAGAAAACTTTCCACCTCTTAATCTTTATCTGAGCTCTTCTTTTATAGGAATTACATTCAGTGACTTACTTGCCTGCCTTTTCTCTGGGTTTAAAACACTCTTTGTGTACTCTGATTTTCCTGGCCCAATTTCTGTTGCCCACTTGATATTCCCTACTCCAAAGCTTTAACCAATTATTAGTCAAGTCATATAGCCACTTTACCACACTATAATTCCCCTTTGTCTAGCAAGCCCAATAATGAATAAACAGACCTATGACTATCTTCAAATTCAAGAAAAATCTAATGCAATGGACAATGGGGAGAACAATTCACAATCACAGTTTTAATTATTGAGCCAGACCCTACATGCATTAAGGACATCTACCCTCTGCCTTTTTTACTCTGGGCTTCCCAGGAGTTCTACCCCTTTCTAGACTTTCTACTCATATTTTTTGTCTGTTTTTTTTTTTTTTTTGGTTTTTCGAGGCAGGGTTTCTCTGTGTAGCCCTGGCTGTCCTGGAACTCACTCTGTAGACCAGGCTGGCTTCGAACTCAGAAATCCTCCTGCCTCTGCCTCCCAAGTGCTGGGATTAAAGGCAAGTGCTACCACCACCCAGCTTCTGCTCATATTTTTTTTAATTAAGATTTATCCTAAGCCATTTTAAGTAACAATCTGTTTAAATGAGTAAAACATCAGTCATTTTATTAACAATGTCAAAAGCCAAGTCATTCATTTCTTTTAATATAATCTAGAATAAAAATAAGAGGCAATGAAGTACAGTTATCTATACTACACCCAAGCTTACAATCACTGCCCGGTTTCCAAAGAAAATGCTATTTTCCATTGTCTAAAAAAAAAAAAAAAAAAAAAAAACCAAGATACCAATATATACATACACACCATTACACAGAACACCTAAGTAAGTACTCAATAGTTTGTTATCTTCATGGCTTAGTTATTCACTCACATGGTTTGAAATAAAATAAAATCTTGTTCCCATGTGCCCTAGACCCTTTTACCTATTCTAATCTGGCATTTTTCAAGGTTTGAAAAATGCAAATATAAGAAAATTAAAGACAAATATTTTTTATTTATTCTGTATTATTGATCACTGGCATGAACACAGGCTTTTGGGCAAGTTAAAGATATTACCTTTTCTTACTGAAGAAATTGTGTGTGTGTGTGTGTGTGTGTGTGTATGTATGTCCATGTGTGCTCACCTGTGTATACCTATACATATTGTAATTCTGGGGAAAAAGAAGATTCTCTTGGAAAGTCATAGTACACATAAGCACATACATGCACTGCTGTATCACTTAATTTTTTTGCAAGTTTTCCCACCCAAGCCTTACACTTGTTTTTAAGTGGTTGCATAACAGTGTTTTATATACCACTAGTTATTTCCATTAGTTCTTTATTTAAGCCTCTCGGTCTGTATCCAGAATTTTGCCATTACCAGTAATTTTGTAGTGATATACTAGTATATCTTATCTTGTACACACTGAAAGTACACTCCGTACACTCCAGTCTGTTCTCAGAATGGGACCATAAAGGAAGTAGTAGCAATGTTGATGACTATTGATAAATTGCTCTCCATATGCATGTTATATTTGTATTCCAAGTATTGAGAAACAACCACACTACTTTATTCAGTACTTATTGCAGTGTGCACTTTCTTTCTCTGTGTATTAAAAGATTTTATTATCACAGGTCATTTGTTTCTGACAGCTATTAACATTTTATTCCCACTTTCTGCCTTTATATTAGTATTTGGCTTTTGTACTTTTAAAGCCTTATAGATTTATAGAAATAAAAATTATCAATTCTCCATCCCAATTTAACCCCTGAATACTTGAATTACAATTAGAGAATTTACTTCAAGGTTCTTGTATTTTATTTGAGACAAAGTTTATCTATGTTGCCCAGGCTGGTCTCAAATACTATACTCTCCAATATTATCCTCCCAAGCACACATCCCTGCACCTGGATTCTTCTAAGTGTTTAGAAAAATGTGTTGATATTTTATGCTTATGCTTTACTCATACTATCCACATGAACACTATCTAGTAAAGTAAGAATTTATGTTTTGATGATTATAAATTTTAATAGACCCATTTAAAAATTCATTTTGTCTCCTTGATTGGAGATAGAACTTTATAATATAAAAGGCTGACATTTCTATTTGAATCTGTTGTTTATTAGGTCCTGTTTGTTCATTTATTCACATGCTGACACTTTTGATTGTTTTATATGTTAGAGCAATGGTAGGCTATTGAATATCTGAAATGTGAGAGAGCTGAGTGTAGTGACATTCAACTGTGGTATCAGCACTAGAGAAGCAAAGGCAGTAGATGTTGGAGCACAGTTTGAGCCACATAAGGGAATGCTATGTCAAACACAGAGTCATTAAAACATGATCAGTATGACAGGAGATGTTCGAGGGGCTGAACATCCACACTGTTTTTTATAAACTTATTTTATTTAAAGGAGTTTACTGGCTATAGACATTGCTCAGTGACATCACACTTGCCTGGAATGTATGAGGCCATGGGTTCAGTCTACCATGGGATGGAATTTTAAAGGTCTTAGTAACTTTCATATGTTGAAATGAAAACAAGTGGATGGTGAATAAAATTCTTTAAATAATTATATATTCTATAATTATCTATACTTTTTTATTATTTTATTTATTTACATTTCAAATGTTCTCCCCCTTCCCAGTCTCCCCTCCACAAACCCACCATCCCCTTCCCCCCTTTACTTTTAAGAGACTACTCCCATACCCACCCACCTACCTGCTCCTGGCTCACCCAATTAGCATCCCCCTTTGCTGGGGCAATAAGCCTCCACAGGACCAAGCACCTCCCCTCCCACTGATGCCAGATAAGGCAATCCTCTGCTACATATGTAACTGGAGCCATGGACACACCCATGTGTACTCTTTGGTTGGTGGTTTTATTTTTTAAATTGTAACTAGGAGTTGTTTTAACATTGTGTATGTGGCTCTCACGATTATACTTATTTTAAATGTTTAATGAGTTGTCTTGACCTTACCTCATGCATGCTTATTAACCCCTCAACATTTTCTATATAAGCTTAGAATTAACTAGCATATTTTAAAGAAATTAATATTTTATTTATTCTATTGAATTTAATTTATGAATTAGAGTAAAGAGAGTTTATATATTTTTCCTCAGAAAATATTTTATTCATTGTTCTAGGTTTAGGGAGGCATTGTTGTTTCAAGAAATGCTTTTCACCTACTAATGGTGCAGTTTTTATTTTTGTAATATTGAGTCTTCCTGTCCAACGATATAACAAGACCTTCTATTTATGTTTTCTTCTTCAGGTTTACCTTGAAGAATTTTTAATGCTTACATTGTTTAGTACAGTTCTACTATTTTTATTCCAAGATATTTTCTATTTACAATACTGCTAAAAATGTTCTTCTTTTAATATTTTAAATATATCTTTTTATTAAATTAATTTATATTTTACACTCCATATTCTGTTCCCCTCCCCACATCCACACTCTGACTGCTCCACATCCACACCTCCTCCCTACCACCCTGTCTTCATATGGATGTCCCCACTCCCCAACCCCACCTGACCTCTAAACTCCCTGGGGCCTCCAGTCTCTTGAGGGTTAGGTGTATCATCTCTAAATGAATACAGACCTGGAAATCCTCTACTGTATGTGTTGGGGGCCTTATATTATCAGCTGGTATATGCTGCCTGTTTGCTGGTCCAGTGTTTGAGAGATCTCAGGGTTCCAGACTCATTGAGACTGCTGGTCCTCCAACAGGATGACCCTTCTCCTCAGCTTCTTTCAGACTTCCCTAATTCAACAACAGGGGTCAGGTGCTTCTGTCCATTGGTTGGGTGCAAATATCTGCATCTGACTCTTTTAGCTGCTTGGTGGGTCTTTCGGTGGGCAGGCATGATAGGTCCCTTTTTGTGAGAGCTCCATAGCCTCAGTAATAGTGTCAGGCCTTGGGACCTCCCCTTGAGCTGGATCTCACTTTGGGCCTGCCTCTGGACCTTCTTTTCCTCAGGCTCCTCTCCATTTTCATCCTTGTAATTCTTTCAGACAGGAACAATTATGGGTTAGAGATGTGACTGTGGGATGGCAACCCCATCCCTCACTTGATGCCCTGTCTTCCTGCTGGAGGTGGACTCTCTAAATTCCCTCTTCCTAGTGTCAGACAGGGGGGAATGGCTAAACAGAACTCCAATAGCTCATGCTCTAAGATCAATAATTGATAAATGGGACCTCATGAAACTGGAAATCTTCTATAAGACAAAGGATATAGTCAATAAGATAAATCGGCAACCTACAGATTGGGAAAAAGTCTTCACCAACCCCACATCCGATAGAGGACTAATATCCAAAATATATAAAGAACTCAAGAAGTTAATCACCAATAACCCAAACAACCCAATCAAAAAATAGGGTGTAGAACTAAACTGAGATTTCAGAACTGAAGAGACTCGAATTGCTGAGAAGCACCTAAAGAAATGTTTAAATTCCTTAGTCACCAGAGAAATGCAAACCAAAACGACCCTGAGATTCCACATAACAACAATCAGAATGTCTAAGATCAAAACCTCAGGAGACAACACGTATTGGAGAAGATGTGGAGAAAGAGCAACACTCCTCCAACTGCTGGTGGGATTGCAAACTGGTACAACCACTCTGGAAATCAATCTGGAGGTTCCTCATAATATATCATTTCTAAATACAGAAATTATCAATCTTTATGAACTAATCATATTTTTTGCTAGCCTAATTCACTTTTATTCATAATATTTCATTTTCATCATTATCTTTTCTAAGAGTGACTTTCCTAATAGTAGTTTAGCAGCATCTTTTAAGTCTTATATTTTTACTTTTGTTCTCTTCTAATGAAATGAAATAGTAATGTTAAGTATGGTTATTGTGTTTTGTTTAAACTTCAGGAGAAAGACATTCTTTAGGGTAGATGCTACTTGGAAACTGATCTTTCTCTTTCTCTTCTCTCTTCCTCCTTTCACCCTATCCAACCCTCCATTGCTCCATCCTTTTTTTATCCTTTCTTCCTTATCCAGTCCTTCTTTTTTTATCCACCCTTCTACTCCTCTCTCTGCTTTGTTTTAGTGACTTTCAAAGAACTAGATAATGAACATTTAATGTTGCCTAATGCTTTTCAGATACTCTAAGTTTTTCATCTACTTGTCACCTAGGTAGATTCACTAGATACCAATAAACTTATAATATAAGTTTTGGTATATTACAAATTTAAAATGGATTCAGGTTTTCAACATGTTACTTGTTAATTCAGCTTTGGTATTCACAGGTGAGATACATCTGAACATGAGGGTAGATTTTTTTATATTTCATTGTAAATCTTCCATCAATACATGTATCTTTAAAACTGCATTATCTCTATAATTTTGAATACTTAGAATGCATTGTGTTAAGTTTCTTTTTAGATGATTTATTTTCTTCCTACAAATACTGAGAAGGACATTCCTTCTTCAATGAAATGGGCTTTAGTAATGTTTCACTTTAAAATTAATTGAGTTAGACAGGTTATCTTTCTAGCTTCTTGTAGATACTTATATTTAGTCTTACTATTGATGATGACCCATAATTGTATGTCTGATCATTTCTCAGAGATGAAAACAATGAAGAGTTAAGTGATATCAATAATCTCACACTGACACATAGATACAGAAGGTTTGCTAATGGTATGACTGAACTGAGAGAGGAAAGAATGAAGAATGGAAGAAAAACTTGTTTGAAGCCAAAATTGTATGGAAGTTTGAGTTGCAGAAAGTATGTGATAAAGTTCTCATTGCCTTCAATCTGGTTGACTGAACATTAAAAGTTCTCAATATCAGACATGATTAATGTACTGTTCTTTGAAAGATTAATTTGACATTTTTCTGTTGAAGCAGATTAGGAATACATTAGATGCAATTTTGTAGTGATGAGAACATTGAAAAGCGGTGGTATATTCAAATAACCTGGTGATCCTGGGAAACTATCCAGTTCCCAAGCTGTGGCCCAGAATGATTGAATTCACTTGATTGGGAAGAATCTAGTATTCATACTTTTGTAAAGAGTTTCATAACTTCCTATGCATTTAACTATTAACAAGGTAGCGTCATTGAGATGTTTAAAATATATTCTTCCTAAGAATGCTTACCAACAGATAGATTTTTTTCAATTCTAGAGCAGAGAATTTCTCCTTATATTGCTAAGAAAACAGTAGAATGGAAGAGAGAAATTAATTTAAGAATAGTAATTTAAGAAGAGCTCCCTGGGAATAAAGCACCAGCTAAAGAGTACACATGGTGGGACTAATGGCTCCAGCAGCATATGTATAGTAGAGGATGGCCAAGTTGGTCATCAATTGAAGGAGAGGCCCTTGGCTCTGTTAAAGTTCTATGCCCCAATGTATGGGAATGCCAGGGCCAATAAACAGGAGAGGGTGGGGTGGCTAGCAGGGGGAGGGTGGAGGGAACAGGGATTTGTTTTTATTTTTTAATTTTTTTTTTGTTGTTTTTTTTTGTTTGTTTGTTTTTCGAGACAGGGTTTCTCTGTATAGCCCCGGCTGTCCTGGAACTCACTCTGTAGACCAGGCAGGCCTCGAACTCAGAAATCCGCCTGCCTCTGCCTCCCAAGTGCTGGGATTAAAGGCGTGCGCCACCACCACCCGGCTTATTTATTTAATTTTTATTTTATTTAATTTTTTTTCTTTTTTTCGGAGGGGAAGCTGGGAAAGGAGATATCGTATGACATGTAAATAAAGAAAATATCTAATAGAAAATGTAAAAAAAGAATAGTTTTTTCAGTAATATTTATTTTAATGTTGAATGAAATTCTAGACGATATTGAAAAATGCTTAAGTTTGTGGGAGAATTCTGCTTTGCTCAGATTCATGCTCACCTTCTTTTAAATCTTTTTCACATTTCTTCTTTCTCTCTCTCATTCTCTCTCTCTCTCTATATATGAATAAAATATAAATAAATAGAAATATATATGAATATATATATTTCACATGCATAGATACATACACACATGTATGCACACACACAGTCACACACACATACACATGCACTCTCACACATGCATGCATCATACACATATAAATGCATATATCTGAATTCATTTGTTAATGACTCTCCTTAGAATTTTGGAACTCTCACATCATGTTCCTTTCATTGCCCCTGTGTCTCAAATTTCAGCTCCCTGGAGTGTATTCCTCCAGTTCTCCTAGTAACATTGTACTGGAAATTCACCCAGTCTCATCTTCGTACCAGATTCATTCTATGTTAGAAAATATCTATGCATAACATGGCCTCAGGACTGAGATTACGTGTAGGAATGACGTGATATACTATGGTTTGACTTCAAACTTGAATACTCTATTGAAAAGTTGGAAGAACAGTTAAAACACCAGAAATAGAAGCCCAATGTAAAGTTTTTAGAATGATTGCAATCTTAAGGGAGACACGTAAAGATTTGATAGGTTATTATATTCATTGAATGAGTACATCCATGCCACACCATACCCAGTGTTAAATATATTAGTGAAGCTATGTGTTGCTCAACCTTAATATCCTTCATAATCCAGATTAAAATGCAAGTGAATCTTGTAAAAATGTTGAGAGAACATGTGCTAGTAGGTTGAAGGATTAGAAGAAGCAATTGATTTTAGTTTAAATAAAGAATATATACTTATATTTTCAGGTGGTGGTAATGAATGTTAATCAGCTTGACAGAATCTAGAACCACTTTGAGGATGAGCTTCTGGGGCATTATCTAGATTTCTCAGTGAGATGGAAAGACCTGTACATGGACAGGATGACATCATTCTCTGGGATCTTAGAATGGTTAAGTGAGAGAAGGAGCTATCTAGTTCTCTGCTTGCTGATTGTGAATGTAATGTGACTAGTTTGACATCAGTTCTTGTCACTTTGACCCATCAGGATGGATCATATCAGAATCTTGAAGCCAAAACAAACTTCATTTCCCTCAAGTTTGTTTTGCTGGGCATTTTGCCACAGCAGTAGCTAAACAATTAAGGCACAGTGAAGAAGTCACATATATGGAAGAAGAAAGTGGGCATGGATAAATTCATAAGATTTCTCAGCAGGTGATAAGAAGAGAAAATGCGTGAGTCCATGGGGACTGCAGACAACCCTGGCTTGTGAGGTGTGGGGGCGTGTCCTTCTCACTAGGGTGTCATTTGCATAGGATGATTCATGGAGTGATGCTACTCAGGCAAACTTCATCAGTCACTACTCACATTCTGCATACACTATAGTCATTCTTTTCTGCTACTGTCTGAGATGGAGAAGAAAGGGAATAGGCAATCTGGCCATGTTTGACAATAGTAATATTCATCTACAGTTCCTATGTTTGTTGCATGTGTATGTACTCTGGGAACATCGAGACACATAAAATTTTGCTGGAATTCATTCTGAGTATACAAAGTGTACTTATTTTAACCTTATTTAAATATCTACATCCCTTGACTGTTGGACAGGGACAAATGACTATAAAAGAGCAACTGGTTAGATTCAAAGACCCCCATCTCTGGATTTTGCAGACTAGAGAGCAAGGTTGCACATTTGTCTGAGAAGTCTATACTTATGTCAGCTAACATCAGTTTTGTTATCACCATCTGTTTCATATATTTTAACAATATGAAGAGAGATATGCATATGAATATGGTTTTAGAAGTGATGCCATCATTAATATCTGAATAACGAAATGGGTTTTGTGAGTCCAAACACTTTTGAGAACAAAGTTAAATAGCCTTTGCAGTGGTATTTAATGTCCTTGGGAATATTGATATTCTAGAGAAGATTCTGCAGAAAAATGAAGAAAATTATGCTAAATTAAAGATAATTTAAGTGACAGCTCCAGGGCTAAAAAAACTCAGATTTCAATGTATAAGGAAATCATCACATAATACTGTTGCTATTTATTGAGGATATTGCTTGTGGCATATTATTTTTAGATTGTTAATTTTCAAATATCCTCATGCCAAGATGTATTTTCTGTAACCAATGTGTGATAAAATTGCATGGCTTACTTTGTAATTTCATCATTTAACTACTGAAGAGATGTTGTAGCGATTATATTGCTCAGCAGAACAGGTTACTTTTATATGTGCCTACTAGATTTTAAAAAACAAGTATTTTTTAACTTTCTTAAGTTATATCTTCATGTCATATAATCAAAGAAGTCAAAGGTGAATTCATCTCCCTTCCACACAAAGAGGTAGTCATAAGGTCTGTTTCACTATTTTCTGTTTCTTTGTTTACTTCAGTGTAGCATCCTAAGAATATGTATCTACCATAAAATATGTGTCCAATAAATACATTTGGAATGAATGAACTATTTGTGGAATTCAATTCCTACAATGCTCTGTGTATGTTCTGAGCATGAAATATCCCATACAGGCTTGTGTGTTTGAAGATCTGTTCCATAGCTAATGAAGTTTTGGGGTGGGGGAATGCAAAAACATTAGGTGATAGATCCACAATGGAGACAGTGGGACATTGAGAATAGGCCTTCTAGTTTTTTTGACTAGGCCAACTTCCTGTTTTGCTCTATTCCTCTTCCTGAGGAGAGACTCAATGTGACCACCTTTCTTCTGCTCTTGCCACCATATCTTCAAATCTTAATGAACTATACCTACTCCCTAATTATAAACCAAAATATTGACCCATTAACTGCTTTCTGCCAAGGATTTCATCATAGGAACAACAAAAGTGGCAGTATGCCTATGAATATAATAACTCTGGCATCACATCTTCACAAAAATGGAACAGTAAAGCATAGTGCAACTGCTTAACTTGGGACTATAGAGACAGTTCAGTAGTTAAGCCATCTGTCTTGCAAGCATGATGTTCAGATCCATTACACCTACATTTATTAAAAAGGAGCACCACTGCACTTGTCTATAACTCTAATGCTCTAAAGTCAGAAACAGATCCCTGAAGCTCACTAACCATCCAGATTAGACAGGAAGTGAATGTTAGGTTCAATGAAAGGCAATATTCCAAAAGATAAGATAAAGAATGATACAGGAAGGTGCCTAATACCCACCTCTCTTGTACTTGTTCTTGTGTACATGGATACAAACATGCCCATGCCTAATGTTACATGATTCCTCAAAGTCACTCTAAACAACAGAGTCTATGATCAATCTTGGGCCTACCAAAATGTAAATCTGACAAATACTTTTAAAAGTTTTTGACCTTACTTGGAGTGGGAAAATCATAAAAATGAAACTATGTCACAGTAAGAAACTTTAATAAAAAAAAGTGATATAACTCGATTGTTATAGACCTAAAAATAGAATTGTAGAAACTATGTGGCAATATGAGAAAATTTTCTCTTGTTTTAATAAAGCTCACATCTAGAGTGTTATTACAAATAATTAATAAATTAAAAGTGGGGAAGCTGGAGGAATCAGAAGTATGCAGTTTGACACACTAAAGAAAAGAGCTTGGTAATGCACAATGAGTCTGTGAACTCATATAAAGTAGAACAAAAGTTTGACTTTGTTAACAAGACTTGACATAAACAAAATTGCAAAGAAACTACAAATCATAACACCAAAGTATAAGAGTTATGGAGAAAGATACAAAACTGAAAGGGATGCAATAAATCATAAAAGTTCAAGACACAACTCTCAGGATGCCCTTCAGTGTATTATTTTCACATGGAGACAGTGTCAGATTTTGTGTTTTAGAGTCTATCCTTTGTATTAGTGCCATGGGATCTGCAATAAAAGTCCAGTATTATCCTTGAGAATGTATACTGTCCTCTCAAGCACGGGGCACTCATTCTGTTCTTTTGCATGTTAGTCAGAAACTAGAATGTTTCTTGAGTTAGACTTGAGGAAGACAGCAATGTGCAGTTTTTCCTAACATCTCAAACTGTCTGATATCATTTCTACATGTTCTTGAGAAAAGGTGAGTTGGTTAGTTTGCCAGTATGATTCAATGTTAAGTCACCTGAGAAAAGCCTCTCTATGAATGACTGCCAAGTCAGATTGAATTGTGAATATGTCTGTGTTGGGTATTCGTATGACTTCCTTACTGATATGAGGAGACCCAGTGTTAAACAACACTAATCCATGATTTGGGATCATGGATAGCATAAGAATAGAGCAAAAAGCATGAATATATTAATTTTTCTTTCTGTGTCTGGTTGTTGATATGAGTAGTTGCTTTAGCTGTCTGCCTTGACTTCCCTGCTATGATAGGACTGTAAGCTGAATGTGTGAGCCAAAATAAAGCCATTATCACTCGAGTTGCTTTTTGCCATGGTATTTTATCACAGTAACAGAAATGAAACTAGGACAAGAAATGAGAAGATTTGGGTGTTAGTCATGGATGAGAGCCATCATCACTCTTCCCACTTGCAGTCCACTGTCATCCAGTTACAGACTGGGTTAGTCAAGCTTACATCACTGTAATGGGGCACCTGCTGGACATGGTTAGCTAGTTATGTTGTTGTGAGCCTGTGATGTCACAGAGCATCATGGCAGCAGAAATATGTGGCTACCACCTCATAGCACCCAAGAAAATAAACATGAGGGAGAGAGGAGAGAGAGAGAGAGAGAGAGAGAGAGAGAGAGAGAGAGAGAGAGAGAGAGAGAGAGAGAGAGAGAGAGAGAAATTCTTGTATCATCACCGGTATCTTCCCTATTTAATGTTGCCTCCTACATTCAGTGCAGATCTCCCTCATTGCTATTCCTCAGGTCAATAGTGCCTGGAAATGCCCTCAGAGAAATACTTAGATGTGTGTTTATTAGTCCCTCTATGTGGTTCTCAGTCACACCAAATTGATGATCAAAATTGGCCTTTGTGTGATTTTAATATCTTTATTCAGTGACACACTTTCTTTTACAAGAGATATAGAATATCCACACAGTAGGATAGGCAACACAACTTATATGATCATTGTCATCTCAAGATTTGCCTCATGGTACTGTTATTTTCTAGACCCTATCCAATGCAAAGAATATCCATGTTCTTTCTTAGGGTCCACCATTCACACAATCCCCTAAGTAGAAAGGGGGAGGGGAATTAAGAGGAGGGATGTAATGGTGGGATTGGAGGAAAGGCAGGAGAGACTTCAATCAAGCTGTAAAGTGAACAAATTCATGAAAAAAAATACTAGTTTATCATCCTTTTCTTGATGAACCCTAACTCGTCAAGATTTAAAACATGTGACCTCATGTTATGAGCTTTCTATTTCTTGACTCTCTGGGTGGAGTTTATAATTTTAAGTTCTTTGTCATTACCATATAATTCTTTGTTCTTTTTCTCAATGGAACTTTCTCATTAACTAGCTCTAGTCCTGTATTTTAACCTTGGAAAGGTAGCTTTTAGTTATCCTAGTATTGCTGCCCAGTACTAGGATTTAAAGGGCTACTAGCATTGAGCAAAGTTCATGACAGTATGTTGTATCAGTGAAAGACAAAAGAGGTAGGCCATGCAAATGAACTGGGAAGAAAGACAAGGGTTGGATAAGTCCTGAAGGCACTGCATTCATTCTCTGTTTTAAAGGGTCCTGCTTCCAGGATGTTTTATTGAAGTATAGTTTTAATAAAGTCTAGAGCCATTTGAATATCCCCTGAATGCTTTTTGTAACTGTAGGGCTATATCTAAATTAAAGCTAATGGCCAAACAAAGATATTTTTCCACCGTTAATTCTGACAAGAAGACCCATTAGCAAATTTATGAATTAGAGGCTGTTTATAAGTTACTGAGAAAAATAATCATATATTCCCTGCAGCAACCTCCTCTATCTTAAAAAGTATAACTGGTCTATTCAGTGAATAAGACTCTCAGGATGTAATTGAAAGCAGTTTTGTTTTGTTTCTTACTGCACTAACAAAATTTATTCAGTAAGAAGACGTTAGTCCTCTAACCCTGCATGCATACTCTCACACCTTTGACCCTGCATGGAAAGTCACACAATCCAAAATTCTATTTATTCTTGGGTAATAAAAAGCATATAACCATTTTGAGTCAAAAGCTCAGTTCCCACTGAATATCAGAAATGCTCTATGTCATAAACAGCTTCTTACCTCATTTATGGTTATAGATACTCTACCTTTCCAAGTGGAATGCAACCCAGCTTTTGACATCTCTGATGGTTTCTTCTTCCTTCTTCCTGGCTACTGTTCTAGAGGGAAATTTGAGGAGAAGTTAAGAAAGTCCTACTTGCTGTTAGTTAGGGTTTCTATTCTTGTGTTAACATGATGCCCAAAAGAAACATGGGGACGAAGTGTTTTAAATCAGCTTATGGCTTATAGTTCATCATCTAGGGAAGGAAGCCAGAGCATCAACTCAAGGCAGGAATCTGGAGGCAGGAACTAATATAGAGGTCATAGCAGAAAACTGATTACTGGCTTGTTCCTCATGGCTTGCACCTCATGGCTTGCTCAGAATGCTTTCTTTTTTTCAGAATCCTTTCATATAGCATCCTGAACCACTAGCTCAGGAATGGCACCATCTACAGTGCAATGAGTCCCTGTACATCAATCATTAATAAGAAAATTCATTACAGGCTTATCCATAGGTCAATCCAGGAAAGGCATTTTCTTAGTTGAGGTTTCTTCTTCTTGAGTCACTCTTTCCTATATCAATTTGACCTAAAACTAGACAGAACACTTGGTTAACAGGAATCTAGTCTCACATTAAGAGTGTGAATCTATTTTTCCTCATTTACTAACCATAGAAAGCCATTATTTTTCAATGAGCACATAAGTAAAACATGATGCTTCTATGTAGATTAATAGAAAGAGTTGACCAACTTCTTAACATACCAGCCACCTCACCAATGCATGATGTGTGTATGTATAGTGAGAGCATCAAAAATCTCTAGTAGAAATTATGAAATATGTGACACATGGTTATAAGCAGTATAGCAGGTTACAGAAACTCAACTTAAGCCTTGTATACTTTGTTGCTTAGGCCTAATCTTTCCTTTCCCCACTTTCCTTCAGCCTCCATTCCATCCAGTGTTTCTGTGACTGACTTTTAGATTCTGCCTATAAGTGAGAACATATCTCCTTTCGTGTGCTTGGCTTTTTTCACTTAGCACATCATCTGTTAGCTTTATCCAACTGGACACACAGTAGAGGAATTCCTTCTCTGAGAAGATTATGCTCATTCTTTAGACATTTTTACTGGGAACCACTGACCCTGCTTCCCAAAACATGGGTCATCGGACACTTTGGCAATGCGTTTTGTAGTCACTCTTCTATTTATTCTACATCACTTGAGTCAACCTGTCCTGCCAGACTGTCTTCTAGACAAGTTGTCACTAGTTTCTGTCTGTCTTGTACCATAACTATAAACCTATTGGTCTTACAACCAGTAGACAGAGGCTCAGGTGGTGTGTCCATGTTCATCTGTTTGATTATCTGTGCCTCATATTAAGACCTTTTCCATTAGATTCTGCAAGCATGTATCAGATGCACACCCAGTTGCCCTTCAAGTTTCAGGTGATACAAAGCAATCACGTTGTTGTTCCTTTCTGTATGCTTAAATTAGACAGTAGAATGTCTCCAGTCATCCTTTAGGAAGGAAGCTACATTGGTGGCTGTTCCTACAGAATAATGCTCTTCACACATCCTTTTTTTTTCTAGGTTTGGAAACTTGACAAATCTAGCATTCCTAGTATGAATGTAGAGTTTTGAATCAAAAAATATTTTCAACCACTCTTTATGAGAAGCTGAATCAAGATTCTTAGCAATGACAAGGCAGGACCTTTAGAATATGCCCATTAAGGTATCTCAGTGCCTAAATGGAAACTTCATATTTAAAATTCCCTCACTGAAGTAAATAGACAATTTAGAAATGTGAATGTATTATCATTCAGTGACAAATATTAGCAGTACTTTTATGTGAATTTAAAAACAAGAAACTATACAGAGACCCTAAAGTCACAAGTAAATCAATCATACTTAAGGCTTTTAATATTGGTTTTGCTGGGATACTCTGACTGGTGAAGAAGCTGCTTTATAAATCTTTAAAAACTTTCAAAAATATGAAATTTGGAAATGTTTTGGACTCTGCCTGTATGTATGTGTGTTCATTCAAAAGTGAAAATGTAGCTCACTATGAGTGTTTAGTACAAGAGTTAAGTTGTGATCATGGTTGGAGGAACTCATCTAGGGCCTGGGAAGTCCTAGCCCATGATCCCATTCCTAAAAGGAGACATGGATGGACATAGTAGAAGACTTGCTTGTCTCTGACTTTCATACAATGATTGTTTTGTCATTTTATATCGTAAAGTACAAAGCAGCAGGTACAGGATGAGCAAGTTAGAGATCTCATGTATGACAAGATAACAGAGCAAAAAACTGAACCACATTTAAGATTTATGCCACTGATAGATCCTGCACGCATCCAATAATACTGTATTACGTATCTTAAAATGGTATATTACAATGTATTCTGAAAAAAAAACTGGCAGCTGTTTTGTTCTTTTATCTTTTCTTTATATATTTTTTCTGTATCATACCCAGACAAATAAGGACCATGTGTCTGAGTTACTTTCCTGCTGTTGTGACAGAATTCCCTGATGATAAACTTGAAAAGGAAAGAGTTTGCTTTGGATCACAGTTTCAAGTACAGGCCATCATTTAAGGAAATTTATACATTGAATCATAGAGCATTGACACTGATTACTTTGCATCTGCAGATAAGAAAATAAACAATGAATACTTGTACTTAGCACACTTTTTACTTTATATACAGTCCAGTATCCAAGCCTAGGGAATAGAACCACCAACAGTGGGTTAGTATTCCCTGTTTTGCTAATGTAATCAAGATAACATCCCACAGATGGGCCTACAGGTTCAACCCTTAGATGATTCTAGACCTCATCAAATTGAAAACCAAGATGTATTTGATTATTTCTCTTATTTCTAGTTCATGCCTCCCCTTTGGGAATTCTATCATTTGATTTTCCCTTTTTTTTTTTTTAACCAGATTCACTTCAGCAATAATGATCTGGGCAGTAGGTAACCAAAAATAGTCTGATTGAAATAATTTGGTCATTTGAGTGGCTGGATACTAGTTCAACCCTGCTAGACTGTCAATATTTGCATGTTTTAAAAAAGGAGGCTTAGAGTTTTGAATTGTGTCTATGAAGACACAATTACACTTTGCTTTCAGGGATTGATATCCAATACTTTGTTTCCACATTTGTCAATGAGCTTTGAGCCTTTGTGTGGCATGAAAACTGTAGCGAGTGTTTTGTGGAGTCTAGGGCTAATGTTTTCAGCCAAGGTTGTTACCTTCGGAGGCATATCAGCTCTGCCTTCAGAGTCAGCTATTTAGTTATGACCTTGATAAAACCATAAAGAAAGCTAGAATCTAGAGGTTTTATAGATCTAGTGCTGGAAGTGGGAACATCAGTATTGGGAGATGGTAGCTGGGGAGAAAAATGGGGAATTTCAAGACTTAGACAGCTGTTAAGTGAAGAGTTGTTCAGGGAGGAAGTTAGACCTGAAATACAACAGGGGAGAGGAAACACTACATTATACCTCAGGGTTATGAGTCTTTCAGTCATGATTCTGTAAGTCCTCATACACACACCACTTAACATGAGATCCTTCTTTCCTTCCCATAACCATCTTTCTTCTCTACAGAAACCAGAGGCTGTCAAAGGTTAGCCTCAAAGAGAAGAGACTAAAACAAGCATATCCCAGCAGTGTTCTCCAGGAGTGACAGCCAGTGTCTGAGAAGGGGCTGATGAATATGCTGGAGCATGTGTGTTGGAAGTCAGTGCTAGGTGTCACATATTTTCCTCAGCTCAGGTAATAGGTAATTTGGTGTGCACTACAAGGAGGAAGGCAACACTGAATAATGCATACATACAGAGTGCTTGGGATTACTACCTAATGAACTCGAAGCTAAGTAACCCTTGCTACCGTAAGTGGGCACCACTATGCTGGAGCCTTTTCCAAATAAATACTGATGTGGAGCATTAGGTGGGAAAATGGCTTGACAAATTCAATACGAATGCTGTATTTGTAGAGGATAGCTGTGCTTATAGGAAAAAGAGGGCAGAGGAAAGGGGGAAGAGACAGCAATCAATGTGAAGGTAATCAGAGGCTCAGTGGACTTGCTTCTAAAAAAATGGAGACCTTGAGACCATGTCCGTAGTTTAAGACCAACAAGTTGTAAGCCCCTGTGCAACAGCACACGGAGGAAGTGCTTCATATACAAAAAGGTCGCAGTGTATGCTCAGGCAGCTGTGGGAAGAGTGCTGTAAACACAGCACAGATCCTAATCATCTCTCTCGGCTAGGCTTTGCAGTACTGCCTGTAGGAAGAACGATCTCATTTGTAAAAATACCCACAATGTTTTCATATGGCCAGACATCTGCTCTTGGCTAAGAGCAGCATGAAAGGGGATTTATTTTCTGGTGGAGTTGTGTCCTTCTGCAGAGGCAGATCTTTGGAATTAATTGGCCATCTCAACAGAATGGCCTACATTCATATCTTCAAATTAATCTAATTAAGGCCTGCTCCTTGGGTTAAAATTGCCATTGAACTCTTGTGGAAGCCTAACAGTGGTATTTCCCTTCCATTGCTTGTTGAGCACAGCAATGGCAAACAGAAAGTACCAGCCAGATATTGGGGAACACAAAGACCATATGATGTAAGTAAAGAAGTCAGTACTCTATGTGGTCATGTATACATCAGGTATGAAATCTGGTCTAATTTGTAAATATATATACATATATATGTTATTCTTAATTATTTCTTTTATAGTTTGGGATTATAATATAGCAACATCATTTTCCTCTTCTCTCTCCTCCTTCCAAATATCCCCATATATCCATCTTTTTTCTCTTTCAATTAATGGCACCTTCTCATTTAATTGCTGTTACATACATATACTTGTATATATGTAACTATAGATACATGTGGATTTTGAATGGTTGTGGTTTTCTGTAATGTTTCTATGTCTGCTGCAAAGAGAAATTTCCTTGATTAGAGGTGAGGACAACAGTTATGTGTGTGTATATTTAGAATGTAGTCAGGGATATGTTGGTTTAGTAAAGTGATTTTGTAAAATACATAATTGTAGAATCTAGCCCCAAAGGGTGCATCTAGAAACAACCTTAAAGCCAAGGCTCAAGAATTGTTGAGAAGGGGGTAGAAACATTGAAAGAGATAGGGTACAGGGAGCTTGCTATGAAATGTTTCTCCTGGGTTTCCAGTACCAGACAGGGTTTCCATCATGTTGACTAGGTTTTAAGTCCGATTAGAGAGCTGTTGGCTACCACCAAAGTATGAGTGCCACCATTCCACCTGTAGATTATTGTACCATGCTTTTCATTGTTTTGGTTCACAAGTATCACAGCTAGTTTGGAGGGTCAGTTGCTTCCCTCCTATGGGAATTGCATATAGCCTTTTGGTATAAGGAAGTCTAGTTCTTAAAACAATAAAAACAACAACAACGAAAATGATTTAAAGATGAGGACCCTCTTAGCATAGGGAGGTTATGAGAATAGTTCACAATTCCTCAGCCTTCAAGTTATGCAGCTGAAAATGCCAACATCTTTCTTTTGGGTCTCTCTCTCTCTCTTCCTTCCTTCCTTTCTTTTTCCAATGCAATATATTTATTAATTCTCTAAAAATTTCTAACAATTCACCCCAATCACACTTACTTCTCAGTCCCCCTAGGACTCCCCATCCTGTAGTGTTACCCCCCCCAAAACCCCTGAAACCACATTTCTTTTATTTTTTTAAATTTTTTATCCTCTCATATATTACACCGTGACTGCAATTTCCCCTATCCCAGTTTCTCCCCAGCCCCATGCTTCCTCTCTCTAAGAACCACCTCCCCTTCTTTTCTTCCCCTCAAACAATAGCAGGCTTCTAGGGACATTAACTAAACACAGCATAACAAGCTATAGTAAGACAAGGCACATATTGCCACATCAAGGATAGAGAAGGCAACTCAGTAGACGGAAAATGGTCCTACAAGTTGACAAAAACGTCAGGGACAGTTCCTGTTCCAATGGGATGATTCCCCCAAGAATACCCAGCTACTTAGCCATAACATATGCAGAGCACCCAGGTCACACCTTTTACAGGCTTCCTGATCTCTCTGAACCTCCAATGAGTTCTATTCAGTTGATGTTGTGACCCACTTTCTCATGGTGTTCCTGATCTCTCTGGTTCCTCCAGTCCTACCTCCCTCTCCTCTACAGGACTCCCCCAGCTCCACCTAATGTTTGGCTGTGTGACTGACTCTGTCTCTGCTCCCATCAGTTGCTAGATAAAGTCTCCCTGATGACAAACATGCTAAGTTCTGGTCCCTGCACACTCTGAAAGTGGGACAAGCTGTAGGCTGATGTTTTGTGAGGGAGTTGGTGTCCTGATACCTCCACTTGAGTCCTTGCCTGAAAAACCACATTTCCTTCATATGAAGGTGTACTTCATATGAAAAGTGTACTGAAAACCTATGTTCTGTGGGTGGTGAGTAGACAGGAGAACCAAGAAGGCTTAACAAATGGTTATTAATTTGACCACATTTGTAGATTGCATGTAGTACTTCAATATTTATTTCTTAGAGATACTGTAATTTTTTTTATTGAAACTAGATTTTAAAAACCTTTTTTTTCTCACATAAAATATCCTGATTGAGATTCCCCTCCCTACATTAAAGGAACTCAGGATTTTACAGATAAACCCTGTTTTGTTGTAAACATGGCCATAGCATTGTCATATTTTGTTGTGTTTTTTAACATTCACAATCAGTTCATGTTGCCTTTTTAAATATGAATCATAGATTCTCCAGTGAAATAATCTCTTTTTGGAGGAACCTCTTCTTATATTTGAATAGCAAAGCAGCAGAAAAAAAAAACTTTCAGAATGATTTTTATTAGGCAGGTCAGTGTCAAAATACTATGGTTGCTAAATAAATAGCAGGTCATACTGTAGAGTACCCTATGGGCTCACTATGACTTCATAGTAGACCTGCCCACATCAACAACTTGAGTGATGTTGACAGTCAGCCTTGAAGTAGAGTAAATGGAACTAATGTTGGCCCAAGAAATCAGTAGACGTGTTCATGTGGGGATACTAATCAGATTTGGAAACTGACCCTCAAGTATTCTCAATATAGTGTTTTTCTTCTTCATCTTTTAAAAACAATCTATAGATCTTTATTAAAAGTGGAAAGAACTGAAACTTTAAAATAAGCATATGAAGGCTATTAAGTGACCTGTCTGCTGATATTAACTGAGGAATTTATTATAAGAAAACAAAATCCTATGAGAAATTAGTATTATGCCTACTTTTTGCCCTCTCTGGAGAACACCAGACATTTGATAGATTTAAAAATGCTTTGGAATTAAAACAGCTTGTTAGTAGAGCTATCAAATGTTTGTAATTATAGAGTACAAAGACATCCTGGACTCCTGAAGAGTAGATGATCTCCAGACCTGTGCAATCACAGCTTTTGTGATGACCCAAAGAGTCTCATAGCATTTGTCTGTTCCAATGACCTCGTCTGAAAAATGAGGTGGAGGAGTCCAGGCTTTTCTTTGCCTGCCTAAGGATATTATGAATTTCATACAAAATAATTGATAGCTACTATCAGTGAGAAGCACACATACCTATTACCAACTATGTATTCTTGTGATTAGTAATATAGGTAAATGTATTAAAATGGAGATCCAGTTGGATATATGTAAGAAGGAAAGTTGGACAATGAAGCATCATGTTAGAAATGTGAGAATGGATGCTACCTTTTGCTGTTAACAGAAAATCCATAAGTGTAAGTCCATAGACTAGTTTTCTCAGCATGCCCCACTGCTTCCTAAAGAACATTTCCATTCACTCCTTAAAAAAGAAAAAAAAAAAAAAACCAAGGCTGGAGAAACCTTTTATTCTTTCCTGTCTTATAGTCACTAGATACCTGCCTGGCTAACTCACCATTTTCCTCTAAATTGCTCCTAGTGACAAATTCATTGGTTCTAAAAGTACCCAGTGATACCTAGGGTGGAGCTTCAGACTTTCAGACGTAATAAGAGCTTAATGGCTTGAATGTCAGTGATTGATTGATATTTAAAAGACTCCAATGAACAGATATTTATAACTAGCCCCCTTTGGTTGCCATGAAGACTTCTGTAGAAGGAAGTTGTGCTTTGAAAATACGTTAGGGAAGCATTTGTGTTGGATTTCCAGAGGTTAGTTCATGCAGGTCTAGGCTCAACAGAAAAACGAGAGAGGAAAGGTGGATTATCCCATCTGTGCTCATCCGTGTAGTAATTGAAAAGATTGATTTTACTAAATGATTTAGAGTCTTCCTCATCTGTAAAAAGCTTAATGATATACAATTATTTAGCCTATCAGGCACTTTGCCATCTGACAGAGATAGACCCAAGAAGTGTTTATGTGTATTGGGAATGACAGAAAATAAAATGCTTTGTTAGCATAAAGTTAAGAAACTATACTTCTTACCACTGTTTATGAGGCATCAGTGTAGAAGGAAGGTTATGGGATGTATACACAGTTGTTCCATAGAAGTCTGATTCTATGAAATATCCATACATGCTGCTGCTCCTTATGGAAGCTAATGCAATAGCATTCACATATCAATTATGCATATCATTTTGTATATTTGAATAGATTGTGCCAAACCCAGTGCAATTGCTGTTTGTGTAAGTAGTTTGCAAATGGTTTAGGGAATAATGACAAGAAAATGTTCCTTACAGGCATAGAATTGATATAACCTTTGAAGGTCTATGTATGTAGTAGGTAAATGATGCTTAAATATTCAGAAAGAAGCTGAGGACCTGTGAAAGGTCAGATGTTTGTATTACTATCCATCACTTCATGCATTATGTTCTGCATTAGGTAAATTCCATTTTTACATTTTAGAACCTTCTGGAAATCAAATATTTTCAATTCATAGTTGTTATATGCCAGAAATGTGGAGCTCATTCATTCAGATGTGACTGTACTACATAATGAAGGGATTAAATAAAGCAAAGTAAGGGTCTGGTGAGATGGCTCAGCACGAAGTGCTTACTTCACATGTTTGATGACTTGAGTTTGATACATGGATCCACTGTCCTCTGCCTTTCATACCCATGATGTGGCATGCATCAGGCATGCGTGCATTAAAATACCACCCATCTTGACTAATACTAATAACATGAAGCTAAGCTGAAATGAGACTTGAAGAAATAAGCTTAGAATACTCTTTGAGTCAAAACAAAACCACCATTACATCCAATAACAATGACAGTGATTAATATTGAATAGAAGGCTAAGGGAGTTATGTTACTTTCTCAGATCCCATAGCTAGTGAGTATAGGACTTGAAATTAGCTCTCAGATTTTTTAATACTAATACACATGTCCTGACCCACTATGCTATACCATCTTAACAACAAATAAATCAAGATTATATGTCAGTAATATTACCTAGATGTCAGCTTCAGTTCATCCATACTACATGTACCACTAAAGCATCTACAACTCAGGAATTGGAACTCAGGAAGAAATTTCATATTATAATTGAAATATCTGCTCCTCCTTTTGGTTTTCCAACTTTACAGCTGAAAGTTCCTAGCTAATATATTTCTTTGACAAATACAATAAAGTCTGTATGTTGTTCTACCTGGAAATCTTTAAATTATCTCTTTAGACTTTCAGCACACAATTTACAAGTGACAGGCAACATATTTCATTATCTTTATGTTTGAAATAACTTTCAAAGGAGAGAAGAGGGGTGTTTGACATTATTGTAATCAATTCTGTCAGAAATATTATTGGATTTACTTGATTTTCTGAACAATCATTTTTCATTGTTATCCGAGTTTTCTCAGATGTTTTACAGGAGGCTAACATAAATAGTAAAATACGTTTTCCTAAGACATCTGTTGAAAAAATAATGAGGAGATGCTCTTCCTACTAAAGGTGGTTTGGAAAACTGTGATGATCTCTTTTTATAGCAAAGAGACCAATCCCCAGGTGTCAGCAGGCGAACACAGGCTCTACCCTCCAGTACCAATAAGGGCAGTCTGGTGTGTGAGAGCCCACATATCAGCTGGATTTCACTATGTTCAAGGGGTTCAGGAAGAAATTGCATCCTAGAAGACTACACTGAA
Source organism: Mastomys coucha (assembly GCF_008632895.1). NCBI lineage: Eukaryota > Metazoa > Chordata > Mammalia > Rodentia > Muridae > Mastomys > Mastomys coucha. Next base: position 66,091,666 of record NW_022196898.1, on the reverse strand, counting down.
AAATATAACATATGGAGCTGCGAGAAAGTTCAAGTTTCCACAAGTTTTATCACTCAATATTTCCACTAATTTGAAGAGTCTTGTTCAAATTAGGTGCTTTATTGGATAAAAAAAAAGGCCTTTGTGTGGAGATTCACTTTTCTGCCCAGTTGTCATTGATATGTTGCCTTCTTCACGGAGAATTAAGGTTGATAAAGGCACAGAGCAGGTATCTATATGACAGGCAGCCACGTATGACCCATGTCTAATAATGGTTTAGAAAATCCCAAGGTAAACTACATAGCTGATCCCCTCCTTATGCAGGTAAAGGGAACCAACTTTTACCCCAGTCACAATTTAGGTTTGGGCAGAACTATGTAGACAGTTAAGTTAAATCTTTAAAATTTAAAAATTATCATCACCTGTCCTTAGATGACTCCTACATTCTTAGAACTTTTCTTACTTGGTTTCCTAAATAAAGAAACACACTGCACATACATGTGAAGAGAAACTGACAGGAGCCTTTGACCTAGATCAAGGAAGGCATAACTTATTCTTATTTTCCATATACAGGGATCTGAATAGCTTAGAACCTAATAAAATGATCTCTTATTCAGGTCTGAGGTGGAAAACTGACAATACAATCTAGGACTGAGATGTTTTATTTTTGTGTTAGATCTAAACTAGAATGAAGATGAACACACATTCCTCTAATACATTTTTCCTATCTGCCCCAAGCTGATTTCTTTTTTTTTCTTTTAGATATTTTCTTTATTTACATGTAAATTTCTCCATTCCCAATTTCCCCTCCAAA